>NC_035440.2:122008573-122096073 GCF_002127325.2 Helianthus annuus | reverse complement strand
CGCCCGTGACCTCCGCCTCGACCATCGACCTCTACCTCCTCCGTCGACCTCCACCATATGCTACTCCAATCGCAGGTAACAGTTCCAAAAGATTGGATAGCGAATAACCAATTCCAGCCGTTAAATATGATTAACATTGTAGATTCATCACTTGAAGTAGCAGCAGATGATGTTGAATTTCGTTGTGATTCTTATTATTATGGTGATTGGATACAATGTACATGATGATGTTCCACATGATTTCGTTTTTGGTGCCGGAACTTCTGCCTACCAGGTGTTCGACGTTATGCTAGCTCTTCATTTCATTTCATTACAAATGTTTATACAGTGGGTAACTTGGTCATAATCCAAATATTAAGATGATTTAGTGGTATTTTGATGATTTTTGGTGTTAAATTTCATAAATTTGTTGGTATTTTGCTGATTTTAGGTGTTGAATTACAGAAATTTGGTAGTATTTTGCTGATTTTAGGTGTTAAATTTTAGGTGGTATTTTGCAGAAGTTAAAAAACAAACAGTCTTCTCCCTGCAGACTGCAGAGGTTTGGTCCACCTCTTCTGCTACAGACGTCTTCAGATGTGGTCCGCAGACTGCAGACGTTTTACCTCTGAAAAAACAAACACCACCTAAGTGTCTAGCCACTCATTTTATAACATTTTGAGTCCAACTTTTTAACATTTAATTTTTGATTTTGGAATCAAGTGGTTATAATTACTAAAACATTGGAATCCAGAACGTTATAATATGAATGGTTAGGGACTCAAGACGTTAAACTTTTTGATAAAACAACTAAAACACAAGGACTCAAAAAGTAATTTACTCTTTTTAATATTAGATTAAATAGAAAATTAATAACAATTTATTATTTTTTTATTAGTAATGGCAATTCTGTCATTTCACACTCATTTAACTAAGAAAACTAACCTCGATCCATGTTAAGCATTATCCGAGAAACGAGTGTGCAAAAGTTTGGGAGTATACGTGTAATTTTAGAAAGTTAGGGTCTATAGTTGAGATATCAAACTACAGGGATTATCCAAGCATTTTTCTCTACATACATGTTTTAAAAATATTTAACTAATATGTATGTAATTAATTAGTGTTTATTAAATTATTTTCTAATAATGTTTATTAACTGGTCAATGTTTATATGCTATAATTATATATTATGTTTATATATTATGATTATATAAAGTTTCATCCTAGGGTAGTTTTTCATCCGGATCTAAGAGTATATGTAATGGGGCGTTTTATAACAGGGAAGAGGGCCATGGTGCCCAATAGCGCCGCCCAACACCGAAACAGAGGGTGCTATGGGGGTTGAAATGTTTGTTCCCGTTATCCTCTTCGCGGCGTAAAGGGGGGAACTTTTCAAAAATCCAACCGTTACAACACACCAATCTCACCGGCCAACCTTGCCGGTCCGAAGAAGTGAAGAAGAAGACGTCGGCGTGAAGGTTGTCGGAATCTCCGATGAAGTGATCGGAGAAAATGATCGGAGCAGTAGAAAGACTGGCTGTGTAGCTATAGGTATTTAGCTCCGACGAGAGCTCAGAAGCTGTTTCTTGTGGTGGTGGTGGTGGTGGTGGAAGTTGTTGCCGGTGGTGGTTTCTAGGAGGTGCCGGCGGTGGTTTCTGGGAGGTACCTTGAATTTCTGTTTGTTTTTTCCTTATTTTATAAATTTGAAATTAATTATAAAAAATTTAAAATTTAATATTGGGTAATGATGAGGTAGGGGTTTTATGTCTGCGGGCTCTAGTGATATAACGCCCATAAAGCCACTCTATGACGTGGCGCGCCACTTGTCGCATACGCCTCCAAATGGGCTTAATGACTACACATGCCTAATGGTCTATGTTTATATGGTAACTAATGACGTTAAGATCCATCACTATCAGGGGGTAGGGGCGCCCCTTGATCGGCCCTCCACCACGCGTGGAAACAAAAATAACACCGCCGCCACCCCTCTTGATCACGCGTTAAACCCAAAACGTGTGAACTTTTTAACGTGTTAAACTTTGAAAAATTCAACCGTGGAGGTGTTTTACCATTTAAATTGGACAGCTATTAATAATAAAAAAAACCCTTAAACAATCTATATATATTTCGCACTTTTATACCATTTCATCCACACCAAAACATAAACATATATCACACATTCTACATATTTCACACATTCTACATATTTCACAAATAGATTTTCTTATGGATTCGACGTTTCCGATGGACAACCATCATACTTGAAGCGGTGACGTCGAATTATGGTTTTGGCATTCATATTTTAGTGTTCCAGGTTCAAACAACGACATCAATGTTTTGTACACGTCACCGTTGTTTCAAACCGTAACGGATGGTACCGCACCCTTCTGTCCATTCTTTGTTAACGGAAGATATTATAGATGAGGCTTTCTTCTTGTGGATGGTATCTACCCATCATGGTTTTATTGTGAATTTGTAGGTTCTTTAAGTTTGGAATTTCCTGATTCGGACGAGGAGTAGGGTTTTTTTATGTATGTTTTTATTTTTATTGTAGTCTAAAATATTTCTAAAAAATATTGTTGTTAATTTAAAAGAAATTTATAATTTATAATTTTGTTGTTTTATTGTTAATTTATAATTTAAAATAAAAAAATAGGTTGTGAGTGATGGAATTCCATCACAAGTGGATGGGCATTTCCACTAAAATCCCACTAATGATGGAATAATGTTTGATTACATGGTGGATTAATTGAAAGTTGTGCGTGATGAATGAGTGATGGGTGATGGGCGCCACTACCTAGGGGTGCTTAACAGGTCGGGTTCGCGGGTTAGTGGGTTCAACCCGACCTGAACCCGAAAAAAATACACGAACCCGAACACGACCCAAACCTGAAAAATCTGCTAGACATGTGAACCCGAACACGACTCGATTTTTCACGGGTTAACCCGAACACAACCCACTTGACCCGAAAAATTAACTTTTTGCTCTAAAATTTGAAAACCATCGTTAAAATGGAATCTAACATCATAAATTAGAAGATTAGAACCTGCAGCAAAAAATAAGCATATATTAGACCTTACAGCTAAGATATGAATATTGTAAAATCAAGATTTTGATTATCCATTAACTAACTACCACATGATAGGATGATTATCGTAGACATATAAATATTATTTAACCAATTTGAATACTATACTTAGTATCATAATTCATATGTTGTTAAATAACAACAGTAAACAAAACAAATAATTTAAGACGACATCTGAGAAAAAATCGATATAGTACCTGGATAGAGACAACGCTGATCATCTATTGGAATAGTTAGAGGTCGAATGGTTGTTTCTGTTAAACCCTAAATGAATATAGAATCTATCATTAAACAACGATTGTGCTCTGTATTCTCGAAGTACCAGACTTTAACATTATATATTGGACTATTGGTAAAGGGTTTAGAAGATTTGAGAATTGAAATTGGCGCCTGAATCACAAATCGTTTCATCTTCTATCTTGGAATGAAGCAAATCTGAAATATGCCGCCCTAAAGGCCCAGTCAAATATACGATCATCTATTTACAATAAAGTTTTAATTAAAAACAAATCCTCAACTCTTTGTATTGGCAGAGTCTACCCTAAACTTTATATATATAAAATAAACGGGTCAACCTGCGAACCCGACGTGTTTGACCCGAACCTGACCTGTTTAGCTAAACGGGTTCGCGGGTTTAACCTGAAACTGACCCGAACCCGTTTAGGGTAAACCCAAACCCAAAGAAGTCGTGTTAGGTTCGTGTCGGGTTTTCGTGTCGTGTCGAAAATTCACGCCCCTACCACTACCCCTTAAAATAGAAATAATCACGCATGTATATGAAGCTAAGCGGAAATGAGTTAGAAATGAGTGTTTTTTTTTGTTAGATTTTGTTACCGAACGTCTAAAAGGGTTTATTTCTTGAAAATTCGTGTGATTACATGTTTATTTTGTTTTAAGCAGTCAATGAGTTGACAAAAATGCCATTCCACCCACTAATTAGATATTTTTCTACAAAATTGTCATCGCATTTTTTAGATGCATTGAGTATCGAGACCAATGGTTGAGATGGACTTAATACACTTCTCATTAGACACTTTACGTAACCGCCGGCTATATATACACGTGTGTATATGAACACCGTAACGTTGATACAATTAAGCCGCCTACATATGAGCTTCATGAAAATGTAAGTTTATGATGTACATATTGGCTTGAGGATGTGCCTCTCTACCCAAACTAGCGTGCACAAAAAGAAGGGAACCGGTCAATGTTTCCAACTAAGTTGCGCGTGTAATCTTGTCATGTTTAACAAGAAGAAGTAGTAGATGAGCAAAAGGTTTGAGTGAATTGGACTAGTGGTCGTTTATCCAAAGATTATGTACGTTTATCCGACTGAAGAGCTACAGAGACCGACAAGTAGATAATCAACAATGCCCACTTAATTAAAACATGGCACTTCTTATGAAATAAGACTAGCTGACACTAGTATACCACATTTATTTTGAAATAAGAAGTTTCACAGAATATGAAACATGTTATTTTATTAAATATATCAAGAAACATGTGGATATGAAACACGAATTCCCACTTAAGAACGAGGAGTTGTTGAGACTAGTATAGGAGACTTCTTATGAACTGTAATACCAAATGTCTCACTCATGTCCAATTCATCTTCCCCCATCAAAGATAAATCAAACTTGTACACCAAATTAGCCAAAACGAGCTCGTTAACAGTCATTGCAAATTGAATACCTGGACAGCCTCTTCGTCCTGCACCAAATGGTAAAAATTCGAAATGAAACCCTTTATAATCGATAGGTTTGTTCAAAAACCTCTCTGGTCTAAACTCCTCGGGTGCCTCCCACACTGAAGGATCCCTTGCTATAGCCCATGCATTGATGAACACTTGTGTGCCGGATGGAATGTCATAGCCGAGTAGTTTGACGTCTTGTGTTGATTCACGAGGAACAAGCAATGGATTTGGAGTGTGTAGTCGTAGGGTTTCTTTGAGGACGGCTTTTAGGTAGGGCATTTTTTCTAAGTCGTCTTCCACAATCATTGATCTTCCTTGGCCTATTTTCAAGGCTTCTTGTTGCATTTCTTTCATTGCTTGTGGGTGCCTTAATAGCTCGCAGATTGCCCATTGTAGGCTTGTGAATGTTGTATCGGTTCCAGCACTAAACAAGTCCTGCATGAACCAATAGTCGAACAAAGAGATTTGGATGTTGTATGAAACGGTTAGCATGAATGAGGGAAATTTTTGTGATGTCTTTTATCCTAAAAGATGCAATATCATTAAAGTTTTGGTCAATATCTATACTTGGCTAATTAACGTCGACATTAGTTTGTAATCGTATTGAGTTTGTTTTAATTCCACTAGTTTACTGTTAAAAAAAAAAAAAAAAAAAAAAACGTCGACATCTAAGCAGAATATAATATTAATGGCAATATAATTTTCACATTCGTGATATCTATAATGTATAATCTATAATAAGTAATAAGATTTTAACCATAATTGTCAATAATAGTTCAAGGGTGTTTGATTAAAATAAGAATTTTCGTGCAAATAATATGGTCATGAATTCAATGCAACCATACTTGTAAAAAAACTAAACGTGTTGGCGCATATGTATGATTCAAAAGAAAGAAAGAAAGAAAGAAATGTTACCATGACGATAGCCTTGATCGTATCTCTCTCAATACTAAAACCTGTCAAGTTATCTCTTTGAATTTCTAATAAGATATCAACAAGATCAGGGCCTTGAGCACCTACTTCTTTCTTTTGTTCATGTTCAATGATAACACCCTCTAAAAATTCATCGAATTCCTTAACAAATTCATCAACTTTCTTCTCTAATCCACTCAACTTATCAACCCATCTTAGTGATGGAATATAACTCCCAACACTAAAACTTCCCAACACTGTCATAGTCCTTTCTAACAAGTTCTTAAAATTCCTCCCATCATATCTCTTCCCCAAAGATACCCTACAAACTACATTGTTTGTAAGCGAAACAAGTAACTCGCTCAAATTAACAACCAATTTACCATCTCTTCGAATCTTTTCCATCATAAGAGACATCTCCTCCTCTCTCACGTATCGATAAGACTGAACCCTTTTGTTGCTTAAAAGATGGAGCACCGCAATGCTCTTTACGTGCCTCCAATACTCTCCATATGGTGAGAAAGCTATGTCCTTGGAGGCATAAGATATTCTACTAGGGATGTTTAGTTTCGGTCTGCTTGCAAATGTTACATCATGGGTTTTCAGGATCTCTCGAGCTGCACCAACAGAGGAGGCTATAAGTATCGGCACAGTACCAAGGTGAATCAACATGAGTGGACCATACGTCTGAGCCATCACCTGAAGGGTACGGTGTGGGCTCGAGCCTAGTTGGTGAAGGTTTCCAATTAGTGGTAGCTTTGGGGGAGATGGTGGTAGGCGTTTGTGGGATTTTGAAGAAGAAATATATGTTTTTAAAAGAATTACGGCAAGAACAAAGGGAAGAAAAGAGAAGATTAAAACTTCCATGCTGAAAGGCATAGTTGATACACTTGTTAAATCATGATCAGAGAGGCATTTGCATAGATATATGTTGCATATGGCATACCAATGGGTACATTTTATATATACACTTTTGCATGTTTATGATGTTTTTTTTAATGCCAGATTATCTAGAGAGAGGCGCTTGCATTGCAATGACATATGTTGCATACAAACGGGTACATTTTTATATACACTATACATGTTTATGGTGTTTAAAATGCATTAATTTTTATATTGAATTGATTCTTTTTTTAGTGTCACATTGTGATAGGAGGTAACGTGATAATTTGTGAAAAAGATTATGGGAAGATTTGTCTGATGACAGTGATTAGTTGTGGAAAAGATTATGGGAAGATTTGTCTGATGACAAAATGAAATATAACTGAATTAGCGGATTTGTGAAGGCTTTGGGCTGCACAGCCCAATGAATGAAGTTGCCCACTTGATGTCTGTTTGGAGTCCAAACTTATTTGAGAGGGAGATAAAAATATACATACATTCCACTAAAAAACAACTTCTATATCAATATATTTCCACTAAAAACAAATACTTTTTCTCTCTCATTTTCAATATATATTACATTTTCTCTCTTCTCCACTCACAACCACTTTCAATATATATTAAAAAAGTATAGGGGGTGAATAGTATCCCCCCAAATATACAATTGAACAGTAACATTTTCTCTTTCCTTCACTCACAACCACTTTTTATACTTCTTATATTTTAAAAACCCCCCACACAGATTTTGATGGTTTGGATGAGAATGCTCTTAGGTTATCTCCATTCACAACCAACTCCAACCCAACTTTTTAATAAAAAACTAATTTCTCTCTCTTCCATCTACACAACCCAACCTACTTCAACCTTTTACTAGGGATGACAATGGGTCGGGTTTGGGACGGGTTTAGGTAATCCCAAACCCAAACCCAAACCCAAACCCGGTTAGATAAGCTAGTCCCAAACCCGTCCCAAAACCCGTCGGGTTTCTAGCGGGTAAATACCCATCGGGTATCGGGTATACCCACGGGTTTCGGGTAAAATCCGTTAATTTAAAAAGATTACTCGTTGAGTATACTCATCTCAAAACCCATTGGGTATTTATCGGGTAACTACTAACCGGTTACATTTTGTATTGTCATTATAAAAATATATATCAAATAACTACAATGTATACGGAATAGAATACCTATATGTGTAAAAAATGGATGTATCATATATATACATATTTAATAATATTAAAGAAATTATGTCGGGTATACAATCCGGTAAACGGATACACTTTATCGGGTAATTGGGTCGGGTAAACGGGTATATCACTAAATCCCAAACCCGTCCCAAACCCGCGAAAAAAATAAAAACTATTCCCAAACCCGTCCCAAACCCGATTAACCGACCCCAAACCTGTCCCAAGTGTGTCGGGTTTCGGGTTTACCCAGCGGGTTCGGATTTGATTGCCATCCCTACCTTTTACTCACATTCACAACCCAACCTTTAAAACATTTTATATTAAATATATATTTTTATGCTTATTAGTTATCCATAAATGCCTTAAAAATAATTACAATTAATATTTTCATTTAAAACCGATTTGTTTTAAAAGCAAAATAAATAAGAACAATATAAAAAAAATTTTAATAAAAAAACACATACATTCATCATACATAGTTAACAAAATTACAAACAAGTTACAACATGTGGAAAACAAAGATATATGCATTTTTTATAAAAAAAATTAATTAAAAAATATTTTTTTTTTCGAATGAACTCGGTTTTTGATAAAATTTATATCGATATGTTCACAAAAAAAGTTAAACAATACTGTGTTTTCAGATTTTTTTAATAATTAAATACTAAAAAGTTATTAAAGAAAATCATGTTTTAGCTAGAATTATTTATGATAAACCTAAAATTAAAAACATAATTATAAAAGAACCAATTATAAGCCAAGGCATTGATTTAATAATAAAAAATCAACAACCAAGATTATTGTGCCAACTTGGTCGTGAGCTGAATATGCATTTTTTATTTTATTTTTTTCACTTTTTGGCAATCAGCTTTTCTCAAAGCTCACTGATGGTTGTAGCCTTATCAAGCTACCAACTTAAAGCTAACTAAGACGGGGATGCAAGCCCTTATCAATCTACCAACTTAATGCTAACTAATTATTTATATATATTTTTTTTATCACAACCGGACTCTGATTTTGTTGTTTTAACTAGTGAGCAATCTTAGGCAACTCCTTGACACAAATAAAAATTAAATCTAGTCAACCAATTAAAACAAAACACCTTTATAATTTTGTTAAAAAAAACTAAAACGGTGGTAATTCTATAATTTTGAACTGAGGGCAAATATGTAATTTTTGACTGGGATAAAATCGTAGTTTACCAAAAGCTAAAGCAATGGCAATACTATAATTTTGAACCATTGTCAAAATCGTAACTTTGAACAGGGCAAATTCTTAATTTTGAACTGTGGATAAAATCGTAACATACCCGGGCTAATGGGGGAGTGCCATGCAGCAGTCTGGCACTATTCCCCCGCACACCTTTTGAAAATAACTAAAACGATGGCAATACTGTACTTTTTAATAGGAGACAAAATTGTAATTTTGGGCTAGGGTAAATTCGTAATTTGCCAAAAGCTAAAGCAATGTCAATACTATAATTTTTAACCATGGGCAAATTGTAACTTTGAACAGGGGCAAATTCGTAATTTGAACTGGGGTAAAATCGTAATATACCTGGACCAATGAGGGAGTGTCAGGCAGCAGCTTGCCCGCGTTGCGGGACACTAAGCCGAATATTTCTCTCTCATAAGATGTACATTTGTGTTTCGATTACTTGTACATACTACTCATAACATGATCTCAAAAAAATTATATCGAGTCAACCAATTAAAACGAAACAATATCATACTTTGCTAAACTAAAACGACGGAAAAACTACCGCTTGGCACGAATAAAAATTACATCAAGCCAACCAATTAAACAAAACACTACCATAGTTTTGTCAAAAAAATCACTTAAACGAATTTTATACTGGGGGCAAAATCATAATTTGATAGGGAAAAAAAACAAAAACAATGACAAAACTATAAATGTGAGTTGACGGCAAAATCATAATTTGGCTAAAAGAAAGAAAAAGCAAAACTAATAGCAAAACTATAAATTTAAACGAGGCAAAATCGTAATTTGGCTGGACCAATGGGAAAGTGGCAAACAGTCGCCTGACATTATTCCCCCAACTTCCTTTTTTAGTTGTGTGGCACTATTCCCCCAATTTCTCTTTGTAGTTATAGGTAATAGGTAATATAAATAAACTGGGCAAAATCGCAATTTGGCTGGACCAATGGGAAAGTGCAAACAGCCGCCTGACATTATTCCCCCAACTTCCTTTTTTAGTTGCGTCACTGACCTAAAGACTATTAAGGATGAGATTAGGAAGTGGTTCAAGAAGCTTTTTGCTGAACCCATTCGTCAACGCCCTCAGTTCCAAGACTTGGGGTTGCCTAAATTGTCCTCTGATCAAGCTGCGAGCCTGGTGCAGCCTTTCTCGCACGATGAAATTTGGTATGCAATTTGTTGCTACGATGGTGGGAAAGCGCCAGGCCCGAATGGATTTTCTGTGAAGTTTTTTAAAAAATATTGGGATGATCTAAAGCCGACTGTGTTAAACACGATGGAGGATTTTTGCAGATCGGGGGAGATATCATTCGGCTGCTGATGTTCACAAAATGCAACATATAAATTACATCAATTTTGGCATAAAACTAACCCTTTTTAGTACTAATGTTGGAAAAAGTGTGTTTTTGTCTTCCTTTTTGTATTTTCAGGATTAAATGAGTTCAAATGAACAAAAGAAGCAAAAAGGCAGCCAAATCTAACATAAATACAAGAAAAGGAACAAATGTGGCATGCCCGACCCCCCGACAGCATCTTCCCAAGCAAAACAAGAGAACAGAAGGTTGAACACGCCCCGTGCTCAGTGAGCACGGGGGTGTGCCCAAGTGTCTGCAGAAAAGACAAAGTTGTAGAAGCTTCTATCACCTACCACGGGGGCGTGCCCAGCTGACACGGGGCCGTGGTCAACTATAAGATTCGCAGAATCTAGGGAAATCTTGATAGTACAGATACGCTTCTGCACACGGGGTCGTACCCAGCGGACACGGGGGCGTGGTCAACTAATGCAGACAAATTGCAATTAATGAAGAAAGAGAAGGAGGATGGACACGGGGCTGTGCCCAATGGACACGGGGTCGTGCCCGAGCTGCTGTTCAGGCTATAAATAGGGGTGCTTGGCTCATTTGCAAACCATCCCTTGGCACACCACCTCTCTCACACTTCACCCACCCATCACCACCATCACAACACCATCATCCACCACCATCATCCATCATCCATCATAGAGTGTGTGAGTCGTCTTGGGATCCAAGATTGATCGTAAGAGTTCTTGACAATCAAAGGCCATGTTTGCCTAAGTCTCTTACATCACTTGGTGAAGACAAGTGTTTAGTGTAATACTTTTTATTTTTAATCTTTTCGCACTTTTTATTTGGTTATGTATTAATGACTTTAGTAACTAGTTTCTTATGTTGAAGGTGATTATTCCTTATCGTTTGTCCGTGGTGTCTTGGAATTATTTTACTGTCTATATAAAATAAAAGATTTTCACCATTCATATCTCCACGGTCTATATGGAGATATGTTGGCTACCTGGTCGGGGGTTAAGGGAACGGTTTGGTAAGAGTCTTGCCTTGTTCAGTGTATAGATCCTGCAAGAACCTAGGTCAAATTTAGTAGGACCTCCTTCAATACCCACCGGTCTTGGATGGCGGGGGTCCAAACTCTTTGATCCCCTCATATGTAAGCTACTATTAAAACTTTAACCCGACTACTTAGGACTGTATCCCTGCTGACTCAGATTACTTAGCCGAGGGTAACGTCACCTTCAAAAGAGGGGCCTAGCACATTATGCATTAATAACTTAATTAATTATCTTTCAATAATCCGACCCTGTAGGATTGTATCCTTGCTGACTCAAATTACTGGGTTGAGGGTAACGTCACCTTCAAAAGAGGGGCCTACTACAATAACTAAGATAATCTCTTAAAAAGTGCAAAAGTGCGGAAATAATCAAAGATTACACTACACATGAGTCGGATCCAAGTGATTCATCTTGTCTATCTGTTTTTGTTTTTATTTTATTTTTCAGCATTTTAGTTAGTTTTTTTTTTTTTCTAGTTTAAAAACCTTTTTCTAACTTTTGATTTGATTAGACGTTGAGGATAAACTGGTACTAAAAGCTCTTGTGTCCTTGGACGACCTTGGTATCTTACCAACCCTATACTACGCTCACGATGGGTGCACTTGCCCATATGTGTGTTTAGTGTTAGCAAATATCGTGTTTTATAAATTTAAAACTTGGTTAAAAGTGTAAAAGGGCTTAAAATATATATCAAAAATATATAACACCACACACATATCAAGTTTTTGGCGCCGTTGCCGGGGACACAAGGATTTTAAGAAAGCTTAAAATCGACGGCCTAATCAGTTTTTCAAAACCTTTTTAAAAACGCGCTCACATTTTTCTGCATTTTAGATAGTTTTGCATTTACAGTAGGTTGAACACGGGGCCGTGCTCACTGAACACGGTGTCGTGCTGCATACTTTTCATAAAAACACCCAGATACAGTGTCTAAACACGGGGTCGTCCTCACTGAACACGCCCCCGTGCTGCACAAAACCAGTAACCTTTAATTAAAACGCCCAGATACAGAACCTGAACACGGGGCCGTGTCCAGCCTCTGTTTCCGTTGTTATTTTTGTTTTCTGGTCTCAAGACTCTGTTGTGGTCTGTTGAGTGATTCTTATGGATCAATACTCAGGAGGCTACAACTACACCTATGGAGAGGATGATTATAGGGAAGACTATTGCACTAATTGTGGTAACCCGCACTCGGTTCAATATTGTAACTTATTTCAACCATCCACTTCATACACCTACTATGAGGAGCCCAGGTACGAGCCATCGACTTCATACACATCCTATGAAGACCAAAGGTATGAACCTTCTCCCTCATACTCATATTTTGATGAATCAAGATATGAGCCTTCATACTCACACTTTGAGGAACCAAGATATGAGCCACCACCTTCATATGCTTATTATGAGGAACCATGGCGTGAACAACCCACCTCATATGGGTATTATGAAGAACAAAATTACGACCCTTATCCATCATATACTTACAATGATGAACAATGGTATGAACCATCAACTTCATATGAATGCTATGAGGAACCAAGGATCGAACATCCGGATTCAAGCTTTGAAAATCCCGATCCTTACTCTATTGCCGATGTGACCGACAGGATATTAGAACACTTT
This sequence comes from Helianthus annuus, assembly GCF_002127325.2. Taxonomy (NCBI): domain Eukaryota; kingdom Viridiplantae; phylum Streptophyta; class Magnoliopsida; order Asterales; family Asteraceae; genus Helianthus; species Helianthus annuus. The sequence continues at coordinate 122,083,129 of NC_035440.2, read as the reverse complement.
AAAACTATCGAGCGATACATAAAAGAATCTCACGCAAGGGAAGAGGAGTCCCGCGTAAGAGAAGAATTAACTTGTAATAAAGAATAGATAGTTGAAGAGGTAAAAATGGAAGAACAAATAAGTGAAAAACTGACACATGAGTTAAACAATGAAAAAGGTGAGTCCGTCAATGTTAAAATTAAAGAAGAGTCTAATTTTGAAGAAATTAATCTCTTGTCACCTTCTTTTGAAAATCATTGTTTAGTACCCACTCATGCTAAGTTTTTAAAAGAGTTAAACACTAACACTAAAATTGACGAAACGGTAAGTATTAAGTTAACTAACGATCAAACTTTGCTAATAAAAGAAGATCCATTTGAAATCAACATTACACCGGTTCCATGTTTTTTTCAAGATTCCTTTATTAGTAATGTCACGATTCATAAAGATCTTTGTGTTAACATAATGCCTAATTACATTTTCGAAAAATTAAGTATTAGTGATTTTTCTCCACTTCAAATACCCATTTTTCTATCCAATCGGAAAGTAATAAAATCAATCGGTGTAGTTGAGGATGTTTTGGTTCAAACAAATCAAATGGTAATCCCAACTGACTTTGTCATCCTCGATGACGCTCCTTTAGTGTTGGGACGACCTTTTGTAAAAACCCACGAAGCTTTGAAAAACCGGAAGTACAACAATCTATCTCTTCAATTGGGGGCATTCAAAAGGAGCATCGATCTTGAGCGTTCAATGAAATATCCTTTTGGCAATAATGACCCCCTAATTGAAGATGAAGATGAACCACCCGATACAAGTGAAAAGATTGACCACTTTGTTGAAGAAGAGGTCGCCATAGAACAAACTTTTAAAGTTCTTGATCAAAATGAGCAACCAAATAAGGAGTCTCCTAAAGACCCACATCTTGAGCTCAAAGAACTTCCGAAAGGTTTGGAATATGCTTTTCTAGACAAAGATGGTAAATCACATGTAATTATTTCGTCTAAATTAAGTAGTGTAGAAAAAGAAAAATTAATTAAACTTTTGAAAAAACACAAAAATGCGATCGCTTGGAAGCTTGTAGATATTAAAGGAATAAGTCCTTCCATGTGCACACACAAAATTTTAATGAATGATGACTACAAATCGGTAATACAACCACAACGTAGAGTAAATCCAAATGTCCAAGAAGTGGTTAAAAATGAAGTCATCAAATTACTTGACGCCGGACTTATCTACCCTATCTCTGATAGTCCTTGGGTAAGTCCCGTCCAAGTAGGTCCAAAGAAAGGAGGTATGATGGTAGTAACTAACGAAAAGAATGAATTAATACCAACGAGAACCGTCACAGGATGGAGGGTATATATAGATTATAGAAGGTTAAATGAAGCAACAAGGAAAGTGTTGGTGCACTGAATGTCAGTTTACTGCATCTTTATCGAGTCTTAGGTCTAGATAGGTTAGATTGGAGCTTGGAAATGGAAAAGTGGATCTTAGAGTGTAATTTCGCTCGAAATGACATAAAGTCATTTCAAGCGAAATCAGGTTACATTGTAATTCCGCTCCAGATGTAAAGTGTTGATTCCGCTCCAAATAAACATGGTGATTCCGCTCGAAACATCATCATGGTGATTCCGCTCGAAACATCATCATGGGGTTCCGCTTGAACCATTTCAAGCGGAATCAGGTCAACTACAAATAGGTCAGTGATGATTTCAGTTGTAACGGTTGGAGCGAAATCAGGTCATGTGCTAGGTGTCGAATTGCTGTCAAAATTCACTCAGAAAGCATTAATAGAAAAGGAATTAAAAGGATATAGCTGTTGTGACTTTGATTCCGCCTCTGTATTCAAAGATGAACTGCCTTTACTGACTATTTAGGGTCACAACACGGTCCAACAAGTGGTATCAGAGCTCAGGACGAGGAGTTCATATCATAGCAGCTTGATTCTACCGGATTTTCTCATTTCTACTCACTTCTTCTCATACTTTTCTAATTTGAACAAGTTCTAGCGGTTGAAATGGACTGAATTTCGAGTATATTGTGTAAAACATAGTATTAACAAAACCTAGAAAGAATCAGGTTAAAATTCGAAGTAAAACTGGTAAAAATGGACTAAAAACTTGATTCCGCTCAAAAAAAAAATCGGTGATTTCGCTTGTAATAGCATAAAATTCTAATTCCGCTTGAAGTTTTGTTTGTGATTTCGCTCGAAATCAGATAAATTCTGATTCTGCTCGAAATTTATCTTCTGATTCCGCTCGAAATCAGATAAATTCTGATTCTGATTCCGCTCGAAATCAGATAAATTCTGATTCCGCTCGAAATCAGATAAATTCTGATTTCGCTCGAAATTTATCTTCTGATTCCGCTCGAAATCAGATAAATTCTGATTCCGCTTGAAAGTTATCTTCTGATTCTGCTCGAAATCAGACTATTTCTGATTTCGCTCGAATAGTGTCTGTTGATTTCGCTCTAAAGCTGATTCCGCTCGAATCAGCTGTTTTTCAAAAATTCGAAAATTTTCTAAGTGTTTGCTGATTTTCCAGGTACATACAAGATGGATGATATATTCATGAACCCGTTTAGCGACATGTATGCTTTTGCTGGAAATTCTGGAGATGATACTTCTTCTAGCAACACCAATGAGAACACGCCAAATACAAAGAAAAAGTTATCGGATGCCTTGGAGGTTGAAAGTGCATTTGGAACATATAACAAACCCCCGAAGTTGATGGCTATCGAAGAGTACAGTCGGTGGGCCAAGAAGTTTGAAGATTGGTTGAGGGCTTTTCCTTATCTTAGCTGGAAGAGTCTAAAGAACGGATACAATGATGGGGGCAAAGATGGTGAAAGCTTAACATCACCTGATGAGATAGAGTTGTTTGTTGCTGAGCAAAAATGTGGTGCGTTGCTGTTTCAATCTGTTCGAGAAGATATAATATCTTTGATCGAATACACCAGTGCTAAAGATCTCTGGGATAAGTTGAAAAACAAATGTTTAGGAAGTGCAGAAATAGTGAAAAACAAAAAGAAACTACTTAGAAAAGAGTTTGATTTGTTTGGGTGTTTAAAGAATGAATCAGTTTGTAAAATGATTGAAAGGTTTGGGCACCTGAAGCTGGAACTGGCAAGACATGAAATTTTCTATTCTCGAGAAGAGCTAGTCGACAAATTGTTTGATTCATTGCCAGATGAGATAGATTGGCAATATTATGCGTTGATGCTGAAAAATACGATCAAGCCTGCAGAGCTTACAGTGGATCTGTTGATTGAAAGACTAGAGAGTCACGAGTTAGAGTTAAGGAAGACACACAAAGTAAATCATTCGTCTTACCAGCAGAACTTGGATTTGTATTATCCAAAGAGCATGATGCCAAAGAACATATCTCCCAAGACTGCGTTTTCTGCTGAAAATGTTAACAATTCAAACAAAGAAAGTCAAAGCAGTGGATTTCACAATGGATCTTCGTCATCTGCAAATCATTCTGATGCAAAGAATCTATTTCAATGCAACATTGCTGTAGACTTAAAGAACGCTCAAAATTTCAGCGAGGAGTCTGCTAAACAACAGATGGTTTTCCTAGCGTCTGTGTTAGAATCTTATGAAAGTCTTGTAGCAGGGAAGATAGGCAACACCAACCTAACGAAGGAAGATTATGATCAGATTGATCCTGAGGAGATGGAACTGATCGACATAAGGTGGTGTATGGCCAGTGCAGTTCGTCGAGCACAGCGTTTAATGGAGATAACCGGGAGAAAGTCAATTGGTGGACCTTCTACCAAGTTAGGCTTTGACAAGTCTAAAGTGACATGCTTTAAGTGCAAACAGAAAGGTCACTTTAAGCGTGAATGCCGAAATGCGTATGCTGATGAATCTGAGAACCCGTTCAGAGAAGATTACTACAAGAAAGCGATTTATCATCAGAATAAATCAGAGCCTCCAAGAATGAAGCAGCTTGAGGAAAACAAAGAGAAATCTAGAGCTCTTGCTGTAATTCACGACGATGAAGGTTACGACTGGAGTGAGTTATTACCCGAGGAGGATGCGGTTAGATATGCATTCATGGCAAAATCTGAACCTGTTCCTTGGAAAGATAACAGAACTGAAGAACAGAAGTATTGTCACAGAAAGCTGATAGCTACGAACAAAATAATCAGAATAGCTGGTATCTTTTCTGAGGCAAAAAGAGCAAGGAGATGGGATCCAGACAGGGAATGTTATCTTGACCCCCAGGGAAACATTGCTATTGACCATAACACTCTTGATTTGGAAACCATAATCAAAGAGATGAAAGAAGAAAATGATTATTGGCAAAGAAAATGGTGGGGAAGCGGAGAAGAAAAAGAGAAAAAGAAAGAGAAGTCAAAGAAGATTGACACTGGAATCATTGACACGACACAGGAGTTGAATGCTGAAAACATGGGAACGATGGCTGACAAGGTGCTGGCTGCTAAGGCGCTTGAGGTAGATTCTAAATCCGTTTCTGAGTCTGTTAGGGCAGGAATTTAATGACCTGTGATCCTTACATGATATCCTAACGAGTGATCCTTGTTTCTTTGGCAGATAGTGATCCTCAGAAGAGCTTCAGGATCAGGATCATGGATCATCCTAAGGATCCTCATACTAACGATTGTTCTCTTTGAATTTAATGTTGTTTTGCAGGGATTACGAGTTGGACCTGGTCTTGGCAACGCTATTAAGGAATCTTTCAAGTAAATCTCGCACATACATCTCCGGAAATAGACGTTGTGGAGAATATGGAAACTTAGCACAAATTACGGGCAATTAGTTAGGCTAAATTTACTTCTATTTCTAAAGGGGTAACGAGCTAGTAGTTAGGTGACTTGCCTAAAATTCAACCACACACGCTTATATAAATGGCACTCTACAGCATTCGGAAGACACAACACATTTCTCACACGCTCTAGCATACGATACTATAGTGATCCTTGTACCTAGCTCGTTACCATCCAAAGTTGTAAACATTGTTTGTTATATTGAAGTCTGGTGATCGGTAGTTTCCATCACCCGAGGTTTTTTATGCCGGAGATCATTCATTGATCAAGGGCTTTTTCCTCGTATAAATCTTTGTGTCACTTGTGCAATTTTCATTTAAGTGATCCTTGTTGGTGCAGTCATCTGTCGTCTTCGTCTAATGTCGAGTCCGGATTGCGATGCGGATCTGGTCAAGCATGATGTCATCATGTTTAATGATGACATCATGTGACATCATCAAAATGTTATAATCATCAATATCAGTAAACGACAAAGGCTAAAATGTGACTTGTATTCATTGGTTTTGATAGGACCAAATGAGGGTCCAATAATATGTCACCTCTCAAAGGTGCAATGCCGGAGATCCCAAGTTGGTAATCGTGGATCAGGAATCGGCATCTTTCATGTTTAATTACGATGATTTGAAAATGTTTAAAATTGTCAAAATTTTACAGGTTAAAGGACTATGCCGGAGCTTCCAGGTTGGTAAGCGAGGAGCAGGTATCGGCATTTTTCTTGAGGAATTTACTACGGTAATGTCAATCATGCAAACGGTAAAAAAGGTTTGTTTATGTTTGTTTATAAGTGGTTAGAGGATTTGTTTGTGCATAACTTGTGCATATGGTAAATCAAGGACATTAATTTGTACTTGCATTTTCCTACAAGCAATTGAGAGACAAGATGATGAACCACATCCCCGAATTTAGTATTGATATACCTACAAGTGGTAAAATCAACCAAACTTATTTTCCGGAAAAATCATTTTGATTAAAACAAACTTAAGTGTTTTGAAATCTAAATGAGAAAATAGTTTGTTGATAGGGGGAGTTCTGATTGTTTATGCCAAAGTGAGTGGCGAATTGATGTGATTTGATATCAGTTGTCATGTTTCTGTACAGTTTATTTTCAATTTTCGTTAATGTGTTTGCATTTTAGGGGGAGTAGAAAATTTCAGAAAATCCAAAAACATTAGAAAATTTGAAAAAGACAAAAACATGATAAAATCCAAAAATGAGTTTGTTGTGAAAAAGAGGAAATGATAGTACATCAGCGGACTATCACAACATGCTAAAGATTTGGAAAGTTTAAAAGTGTTAAACAATTTTACTGTGGATGTGTCAGTAGATTTTTGCACATTTAATAAACTGTGACGAGATATAAACCTAAATTTCAAACTTGCTTGTTCTGTGGGTTAACACAAACTTGGATATATAGGTAACCCCTGAAATCTTGTTTGAAAGGTCCCTTATTCTGAGATACTAGGTCTTTATGCTCAGTGATATCTGGGGTATTATCCCGGGACTTCTGCTGTATGGAAGTACTGACCTAGTCCCCGGATAATACTTTCTGCAAATGCTTGAAAAAGCGCCGCCCTCAGCAAATCGATGAAACAATAAAATTGATATTCATTGCTGTTGTAAAAAAGATCCTCTAAAGGGGACCCACCAAAAGTCGAGCCGTCATCTCTCTGCTGAACGGAAGTTCTGACCTGAGCTCTCACGGTTTCGCACCTAACCCCTTACAGATATCATCTGTGGTATACTCACCTGTAAGACTGAATATTGGGATCTGGATACAGGAGTATATTCAAGTAGTGGGACACGCGGATAAGTTTAAGTGTTTAAAACATTAATATCGTATCTCGGATCAGTTGAACTTTGTGTGGAAATTTAAGTGGATCAGTATACTGACAATCTAGGTAAATTGTTTAGAACTTAAAATGAAAGGAAGCTTAACGGTGTTGGTGATTTGTCTCATAAGCTATTATGATCCTCTTACACAAACTCACAAAAATAATGTTTGTAAATATTTCTGTACTGCATTTTTATTTCTCTTATGTCAAAAATCCAAAAAGATTTTCAGTGTGTTTTAGCATAAAGTTTTGAAAAAGTCAAAAATATTTTCGACAACTGATATTGAAAAGTTGATATTCAAAATTTCGAGTGCTAAACATGATGAACAGATGGTTTGGGAGAGTGTGTTGGTTTTTGAAAACAAAAATGATATATATTTCCAAGTGGTTCTTCAAATTGTAAAATCATTCTGTGATTGTATAATTTCTGCGAATTATTCATTAGATATTTTCATATTATCATCGGGAGATTTATTTTTGGGTAGAGGATGTGCAGGTTTCAAAGAGATAGAGATCCAGGTTCCGATACATGAAGAATTTGAGAGTTCAACAAGCGAGACTGCGATCCCAGCTTATCGAAAGGGGGAGTCTGAAGACATCCAAGTAAAGATTGTGCGAGAAGAGTCATCTGTTGATGCTGATGAAAAGAGAAGAGAAAGATTTGAGGATGCTTTCACTGTTAAAGACTGAAGTCGTTGAAGACTCGACACTTTAGACTCGTCAACATCTGAGGGGGAGTCTGTTGGTGCAGTCATCTGTCGTCTTCGTCTAATGTCGAGTCCGGATTGCGATGCGGATCTGGTCAAGCATGATGTCATCATGTTTAATGATGACATCATGTGACATCATCAAAATGTTATAATCATCAATATCAGTAAACGACAAAGGCTAAAATGTGAATTGTATTCATTGGTTTTGATAGGACCAAATGAGGGTCCAATAATATGTCACCTCTCAAAGGTGCAATGGCAAGACATCACAAGAGACAAAATATGAAAGGTCCTATATGAAGGTTCATTTAAGGTCAAAGTATGATGGATCGCTTATACGGCATACATGTCAGATCGCTTATATGAACATCTGGGGATCGCTTATTTGACAACATGATGGATCGCTCATTCGGTTTTTGCATGGATCGCTTTTATGGTAGATGTCATTATGAGCGGTCCTAGACTAGTATATATAGGCTTCATTGTCATTTCATTTGTAACATAGTTCAGATCTGATACCGAGGTATTGCCGGTTTTCCTTGTAAACGAAAACGTTGTAAAATCAGTATACAAGAGGATTAAAGTGTGATACAAGCTGTGTACACGTCCGTTTCCTTGTTTCCACCTCTGAAACGGATTTGAGCTCTTCCGAACGACTCGTTTAGGTCGAAATTCGATCCTACAATCCTTATCTTTGTTAATCATACCAAGCATCATTCCCCGTTTACAAAGAGTTTGGTTGCATTATCCTTGTGTGATTTTTGACCAAAACAGTTTGGCGCCCACCGTGGGGCAATTGGTGCTTCATTCATAAGAAAGTTTTTCTGTTAGTAATCATTCCGGAGCGTTGCATGGCTTCATCGTTGAAGAATACCTCCACAGCGATGTCTGCAGTCAACTCATCTCAGGGCACTCCACCTTTGCCGCCACCACCAGCTGGATCTCAGAAAAATGCTGAGAAGAGACCAACTCATATTTTCTCTAAACCTTCATCTTCTTCTGCTCTAACTTCTTCTGCTCCCAGTACTAGTGATATATTTACTTTGATTTTGCAGATGAGGGATCGTATGCAGCAGCAGGATGAAACTAATGACAGGATCCTCAAGGAAATCCGAGATCTCAAAAGACAAAAGAAAACGGCAGAGGATCATTCCCCACTGATGCCCAAATCTTTGAATTTTGATACCCTGATGATTACTTCTCAGCCATCAGAGATCCCAGACATTCAACATGTGGGTGGATCAAGAGGAGTACATTTCGGCTCATCAACAGTGACTCAGGCATCAGGATCATATTTCCAGCCGGCAGGACCTATACTCAGCATATGGGATCCTTCATGAATTCAGGAGCTTACTCAGGAGCGCAGCAATTTCAAGGATCCTCCTTTATTCCAGGATCATCCCAGGTTCAAGGATCCTCCTTTGTTCTAGGATTATCCCAGGGTCAAGGATCCTTTCTCATCCCAGGATCATCCCAGTTTCAAGGATCCCTCCAGATACCAGGATCCTCGAAGAGTTTGCAGACAGGAAGTTCAGATGTCCATCAAGGAGATTTTATTCCGATGCAGACCATTGCTTCCACTGGTCCCTCCATTATGCCAGAATCTCAGCAATACGGATTCACATCCAATGTTCCTAGCTTGAACCCGATGGGAGGTAACACTTTTAATAATTCTCTTACCACTAACCATGGATTCATGCAGGATACAGGTATCAACCATGCTGTGGCCAGAGAACTGCAGAAACTGAAGGATATGATTTCAAGTGTTCCAGGGGTAGTCAAACCTATTCCGAAGATTGCAGATGGAAGCCATAAGGTATCTCGTTTTGCACCACCAATTTGTGATGCTGATATACCCAAAAGATTCCATATCCCTACTATGAAGCTGTATGATGGTACAACGGATCCTGAGGAACACATAGCACAATACAGGGAGAGGATGGAGATCAATCCAATTCCGGAAAGGTTAAAGGAAGCATGCCTATGCAAGGGATTTGGATCCACTCTTACTGGATCAGCTCTTAAATGGCTGCTAAGTCTTCCCCCTTACTCTATTACTTCGTTCGCTAATTTAGTTAACTTATTCAATAATCAATTTTCTTGTAGCAGAAAATTTGAACGATTGACTAGTGATTTATATAGGATAACTCAGGGTCATAATGAATCATTAAGAGATTATATAACCAAATTTAGTAAAGAATCCTTAGACATTCCCAACTTGGATGTGGCCACAGCTATTGAGGCTTTCAAAATGGGATTGCTTAGGGATTCATTATTCTATGATGATCTTGTTATAACACCATGCAGGAACCTAGACGAAGTAGGGACTCGGGCACTCAGATTCATCCGGCTAGAGGATGACAAGAGGATCCAGGAGAGACAAGTAGGATCCTCAAAACAAGAAAAGCAAGGATCCTCTTTCAAAAGCAACAAATTCAAATCCTACAATAGAACCGACAACCAGAACGTGCATGCTATTGACCAAGAAGAGGATGATGAGGATTATCCTCCGATTTCTGAATACTGTTTTTCCGTTGATAACCATGAACTAATCCTTGCAATGCAGAATCTAGGAGAAAAAGCCAGATGGCCCAGAAAGAATACCAGCCGCAGCTAAAGACAAATCAAAGTGGTGTGCATACCACGAAGATTTTGGGCATTTAACAGAAGAATGTATCGCATTAAGAAAGGAAATTGGATACCTGCTGAGCAAGGGGCATTTGAAAGAATTGTTGGGAAGAAAAAAGCAAAGGACTCAGGATCCTGAAAGGATCCCCGAAAAAGCTCCAGCCCCTCCGACAGATGCACAAGTGATAAACTTTATTTCTGGAGGATCAGACATCTGTGGTACATCCTTTTCAGCGGCTAAAAGGCATGCAAAGGAAGTTAAAATGGATAATGGAGAAAGGCCTACTCGAACATCAAGTGTCTCGGAAGGAAAGATCATAACCTTTGATGAGGATGATAGAATTAACATCCAGGATCCTCATCATGATAGTTTAGTTATTACTCTTTATATTTCTAACCATTTTGTCCGCAGGAACCTTATTGACGGAGGAAGTTCGGTAAACATTATCCAGCTTGATGTTCTGAAGAAAATGGGTATTCCTGAATCAGACATCACACCAAGATCCTCCGTGCTCGTGGGGTTTAGTGGCGAAACTAAGAAAACCCTGGGGGACATCAAACTCCCAATTTACGTGGAAGGATTACATAATTATCAGAAATTTTGTGTTATTGACTGTTTGTCTTGTTGTAATGTTATCCTTGGCAGGCCCTGGATACACGATATGAAGGCAGTCCCATCCACCTACCATCAATGTGTGAAGCTCCCTAGCCCTTGGCGAATAATCAAGATCGATAGTGATCAGCAGGAGGCTAAGGATTGTTACACCTCATCAATGAAACCAGCCTCGAAATCAAGGGAGCAATAGCAATTAAAGTATCCTCCAAGGGATGTCTTGGAGGCAAGAGAGCAGGATGTGGACGAGATACTCTTGGATCCTGATGATCCTGAATCGAAAATCTATATCGGATCAGGGATCCTTGGACAAATGAAAGAAGACACCGTATCCTTCCTCAAAAGAAGAAAATCTACCTTTGCATGGAAACATGAGGATATGACAGGTATATCTAAAGATATTATCACTCATAAACTTGGCATTGACAGGTCAGTTAAACCAATCCATCAAAAAAGGAGGAAGTTTGCACCAGAAAGAAATGCCATTATCCAGGAAGAGGTAGAAAGATTACTACGAGCAGGTATGATTAGAGAAGCGAAGTATCCAAAATGGCTGGCCAATGTGGTTGTTGTTCAAAAGAAAAATGGAAAGTGGAGGGTATGTGTCGATTTCACTGATTTGAATAAGGCATGTCCCAAGGATCCTTTCCCATTACCCCACATTGACTCCATGGTGGATGCAACGGCGGGTCATGAACTGTTAACCTTTATGGATGCATCATCTAGATTCCAACAAATTCAGATGGAACCATCTGACCAAGAGGATACGGCTTTTATGACCCCAACCGGTTTATATTGTTATATTGCTATGCCGTTTGGATTAAGGAATGCAGGTGCAACATATCAAAGGCTGGTGAACATGATGTTCAAAGATCAGATTGGACAAACTATGGAAGTATACATAGACGATATGGTGGTGAAATCCAAAAAAGCTGAGGATCACCTAAGGGACTTGGAGGAAGCATTTGATATCCTTGATAATTATAACATGAAGCTTAATCCTTCAAAATGTCACTTTGGCGTTAAAGCAGGCAAATTCTTAGGATATATGGTAACCCAGAGGGGCATCGAAGCAAGCCCGGAACAAATCAAAGCATTGGTGAATATCAAATCCCCTGCCAACGCTAAGGATGTGCAAAGGCTAACAGGCAGGATAGCAGCCTTAAACAGATTTATATCCAAATCCTCAGAAAAATGTAAAGAATTCTATGATATCCTAAGAAAGAACAAGAAATTCGAATGGACTGAAAAGAATGAGAATGCTTTAAAAGCCCTCAAAGAATACATGTCCTCAGCTCCAGCATTGATGAAACCAGAAAAAGGAGATGTGTTATCCTTATATCTTGCGGTATCCTCAAAAGCAGTAAGTGCAGTCCTTGTTAAGGATCATGAAGGTACACAATATCCTGTCTGTTATGTAAGTAAGAGTTTACTTGATGCTGAATCCAGGTATTCACACCTTGAAAAACTTATTCTTGCACTAATTATGGCATCTACTAAACTAAGACATTATTTTGAAACCCATGTTATTGTTGTTAGAACTAATTTTCCAATTAAGAATGTCCTCAGGAAACCAGAGATGTCCGGAAGGATGGCTAAATGGGCGGTAAAGCTTAGCGCCCATGATATAAGATATGAGCCTAGAACAGCCATCAAATCTCAAGCATTAGCAGACTTTGTGGCTGATTTCAGTAGTGATTTACAAAAGGAAGCCGAATTGGAAGTCCAGCAGCTGGATGAAACCAAGGATCCTCGGATACTACACACTGATGGATCCTCAAATGTTAAAGGCACAGGGCTTGGTATACTACTAAAATCGCCACAGGGGGACATAATACCCCACTCCATAGCTTGTGAGTTCCAAGCCACTAATAATGAGGCTGAATATGAAGCCTTAATTGCTGGTTTGCAAATTGCTAAGCATATGGGGATCAGGTATCTTGAGGTATACGTGGATTCATTGTTAATCACTAATCACTTTAATGGATCCTATGCTGTTAAAGGTGAAAAACTAACCAAATATTTAGAGATAGTCAAAGAATTGGCACTCTCCTTTGCTTTCTTCAGTTTGACACAGGTACCAAGGGAAGAAAATACAGAAGCTGATGCACTGGCCAATCTAGGATCATCTTTGAAGATCCCATAGGATATAAGTATCCCCATCATCCATATCCTGGCTCCTGCTATTGAAAATCAGGTGGCCATGGAAATAGAAGAGGATTCTACAATGATCCCTAGTGAGGATACTCAATCTTGTTCAGGATCATGGATCTCACCAATCATGAGATACTTACAACACGAAGAGATTCCTATGGGAGAAAACCCTAGGGCTTTCAGAATTAAGGTATCTCAATTCACAATCTTAAATAATATGTTGTATAAGCGATCTCTTGCAGGACCATATTTAAGATGTATCGAGGATCCTGAAGTTCAAGAAGTTTTAAAAGATTTTCATGAAGGAGATTGTGGAAACCACACTGGGGGCAGGGCATTGTTCTCAAGGATCTTAAGGACAGGATACTACCGGCCAACTATGAAAAGGGATGTTGTGGAGTATGCTAAGAAGTGTGATCCTTGTCAAAGACACAGCAATATCCTTCATCAGTCGGCTGAATTTCTACATCCTATACCATCCTCTTGGCCATTTATGAGATGGGGGATGGATATAGTCGGCAAGCTCCCTAAGGCACCTGGTGGAAAAGTGTTCATGCTTGCTATGACTGACTACTTCTCAAAGTGGATAGAGGCTGAAGCCTTTGCCCAAGTCAGAGAAAAGGAAGTTATATCCTTTATTAAGAGAAATATTATAACTAGATTTGGCATTCCTTCTGAAATTGTATGTGATAATGGTTCCCAATTTATTGGGAGCAGAACTACTAACTTTTGTGACAGCTGGGGGATTAAGATGATAACATCAACACCAGTCCACCCACAAGCTAGTGGTCAAGCAGAATCATCCAACAAGATCATCATCAACAATCTGAAGAAGAAACTTGGATCCAAGAAGGGAAAATGGGCAGAGGAATTGCCTTATGTGCTTTGGGCTGATAGGACAACTCCCAAGAATGCTACTGGTCAAACACCCTTCTCTTTGGTGTTTGGGGCAGAATCAGTGATCCCAACAGAAATGGTGGTTCCAACTGCTAGAACAAGTACCCGTGATCCTGAGGAAAATGATCAGAACTTGGTTCAAGACTTGGATACTATTGAGGAAATCAGAGACTTGGCTAGGATAAGGATGGCTGGCTACCAACAAAGAATGGCTGGTGCTTATAACAAAAATGTCAGGATAAGGAAATTCCAAGTTGGGGATATGGTATTGAGAAAAGCATTCCAGAATACCACCAATCCTGTTGATGGGAAATTGGCACCAAAATGGGAAGGCCCTTATTTGATCGAAGCCGAAGCAGGAAAGGGGGCATATAGACTGCTGACCATGGAGGGTAATTTGTTACCAAGAGCCTGGAATGCTGTCCACTTGAAGAAATATTTCATGTGAGCAGGATCCTTCTGGCACATATGATCCTTACATTAGAAGTATCCTTCAAGGATCCCTGAAGTATCGACGATCCTTACTCTGGTAATGTCCTAAGCTTGAACTCTTATTTACATATTTTCTTATTTAAGGATAAGGATCATGTATCCTTCATCCTTCTCTCACGAGGTTTTGAGTTCTGATAGTCCAGGTATCCTTAGCATATTGTCGACAATCTTCAGAAGCAACTCAGATCCTTGGGTTCAACCCCAGTTTATACACGATCCTTGGGCTTGTCCCCAGTTTTCGCCTGTAGCGCACGATGATCCTGATATAGTTCATGTCTTTGGGACCAGTACTCGCTTTAGGGGCTGATAATTCCATCGTACTGGCTATACCTAGGATCCTACGTATAATGTTAGACGTACCATACATCCGTTCCTAAGGTTTCTAACGTTTTCATGTTAGCTAAGGTTTTGGCATTTTCATGTCACTAAGTTTGGATAGTCGCCAGTGAGGGCCATACTCCAGTTTACATACGATCCTTGGGCTTGTCCCCAGTTATCCTTCGGGCTTGTCCCCAGTTATCCTTCGGGCTTGTTCCCAGTTATCCTTCGGGCTTGTCCCCAGTGATCCTTTGGGATTGTCCCCAGTTACTAACTTATCTATGATATTGACTTAGTCCCAAGTTATATTCTATTTTCAGGTTTTCAAAGATAAACAATTAAGGATCCTCAATCCTTATTACCCATTAAAGTTCTTCCTATGGTTATCCTGGTTAAAGGTTAGGATCCTAACTTGGATTCTCAGGTATGATCCTTAACTGTTTTGAATACATTCATTATTTTGACTAACCCTTACACTTTGACAACTGAACCTATGACCCTTAAAATTAACTACTTTTTGGAAGTTCTCGACTATAGGATATTTGATCCTGGATCATATCCTAAATTTCTTAAACATAATTTGCTTAACCTTTCTTACTTAGACAAGTATAAATCAAAACGATTGAAAGTTCAAAAGATATACAAGGATAACATCACAGGATAAGTCAAAAGTTAAAAGTTTTATTCATTAAATATTAACCCCTTTTTAAAGTTGTCAAAATTGCCAACCCACGTTTCTACCAGCAAAACGTGGCCCGTCCACATGGGTTGGCAAAGGGTGTCCATTGTTTATGCGGTTATAGCAAGTGCGGGAAATTAAAGGCGGCAGGATCACAATGGCTTCATCCCCCAAACAGAGGATCCCTCCACCATTTGTAATCCTACCTATTGTTCACAGTGTTTTGGTCAAAAATCACACAAGGATAATGCAACCAAACTTTAAGTAAACGGGGAATGATGCTTGGTTTGTAGAAAAAGTAAAGGATCACTTCAATGTGAAATATGCAAAGACACAATGATTTATACGAGGAAAAAGCCCTTGATCAATGAATGATCTCCGGCATAAAAAACCTCGGGTGATGGCAACTACCGATCACCAACTTCAATATAACAAAAATATGACTACAACTTTGGATGGTAATGAGCTGAGTACAAGGATCACTGAGTGTCTGAGTGTTTGAGAGTTGTGTCGTATTTCGTGTGTGTTCTTCCGAATGAAGAAGAGTGGTACTTATACATGTGTGGGTGACCTATTTTAGGTAAAATGACTAGATATCAGCTCATTACCCCTTTAGAAATAAAGATAATCTAGCCTAAATCGCTGCCCATGAATTAAGCCATGTTTCCATATCCTGTGCAACGTCTATCTCTGATTTAGCTCTTGCCATATTTGTGAAGACGTGTCCCTGGATCATGATCTTTAGAGCATATCCTGCTAGATGTTCCTGCAAAACAATATTGTAGTAAGCAAAGGTGACCGTTAGTATAAGGATCACCATAACGTCCCATGATCCTGATGTTGAAGTCCGGTTGAGGATCACTGCCTGCCAAAGAAACAAGGATCACTAGTTAGGATCACGTATAAGGATCACTTATAGTAAAAATCCAGCCCTAACAATTGCCCCCAAAATATAAGGAGTTAATTGTAAATAGACGAGTTATATTTTGTTATGATCTTATCTCTAACGGGCGACTCCAAGAAACTAGCCGTTATGCTCGGACTAGCCGTATGATCATTACGTCACAGATGTGACAATCCCTGCAAATCATCATTATAAATAGGAGATAGGGTCAGGATCAGTTTGTGTTTAAATTCAAGATACACTCTCCTTATATTCTGCACCGAAGGTTGTCCAGGTATCCTCTTCTTCTCTCTTTCCCTTCTTTCTTTTCTTTACTCTGTTTTTTCTACTCCGTCTCTGTTTCTATTCCGTCACGAAACATGTTGCTCCGGAATTCTCCACACAATGATTCCAAGAAGGATAGTCCCTTAAAAAGCCAGGGGATTATCAAGGATTCTCCTACGGAGAGGTGCTGCTTTACTGATGTCCACATAGACAAGATTCGCCATTGCTTTCCGGCGAATGTTGTTTTTAAATCCTTTGATCCTACTGCTTTGAGCGACTTTGTCTCAGATGTCTGGGTGGCTTTTCCTGCTACTCCGTTTGCTATAGGTTACTCATATCCTTTTCCAGACTTTACCCAGTCTTTCTTTTCTTTAACCGGCATCTTTTACATCCAAGCTATGCCGATGATCTGGAGGGTTCTTTATACCTTCGAGAGGATCATTGAGCAGGAAGGAATTGATCTGGGGATGGCGGAGCTAGCTGAGCTCTATGATCTTACTACGTTTGGATCACATCGGTATCTGCTGAAACGGAAAGCTGGGGAGGATCACCCTATCTTCAAAGTTACCAAGAATGATACAAACTGGAAACGTCGGTTTTTCTTTGTTAAGAGGGATTCCATCCCGGATGGGAAGGATCTGCCCAAGGAATGGGCCACTCATGGTAGGGTAGAGGATCCTCGAAGGATCACTATCAGTCCTGTTCTCATATGATGAGGATCACTGATGTCTTTATTCTTTTGTCTTTTTTATGCAGCTATCTCCGTTGCTCACTTAAAGTTGACCCCTGCTGCCAGAGAAAGAGTGTTAGCTTTTAAAAAGCTTGATCCTGAAGTCAGAAGCTTCCAAGTCACCATCCAAGATTCTCAAGAAGTATCCTCTGCATCTGCCACTATGTCAAGTAAGTATCCTTACAGAAAATAAATTATATGTAGGATTGTTTGATTAATAAAGCAACTTATCTTGTTTTTTTGATTGTGTAGGTGCTGGAAAATCTGCCAGGTCCGTTAAATCAGCCTCCAAATTTGGGATCAGTGATCTTGCCAATGTCACGTCTTCAAAGAAGAAGGCTCCTGCTGCCAGTCCTTCAGTCTCAGCTCCCAAGGCGTCTATCCGGGGCAAGGGGAAGAAGAGGAGGACTACTGAAGATCTACAAGGATTTCCCCTCCTCCGTCAGCAATTCCTTGACTATGTGAATGAGGTAAGGATCACTGCCCCTGTAGGTTATCCGCCTATCATATCCTGTTTGTGTATCCTGCTTTTCTTGAGGATCACCTGAGTCTGAGCTTGTCCTTATTCTCTTGTTTGCAGAAACTTGCTGAGATTGAAACTTATCTTGGCAATGTTGAGGACCAGGAGAGCCAGATTGCTGACCTTCAACAAATGGGCGTGCTTAAGGATCTCAAGATAGGAGATCTTGAGAAGGAACTCCGGGTCATGAAGGCTGAGGCTGCTCAGAGGTTGATTGATATGGATAACGAGAAGCAGGAGATCACCCAAGATGCTAAGGTTTCCGCGGCAATTGCTATGTACAAGATTCAACTTCAGATGGCCGAGGAGGCTCAGGATCCTTCCTTTGACAAAGGCTCGTGGGATGTTGAAGGTTGGAAGGCAAGGCTGGCAGACCTGGAGGACGAGGATGAGGCTGAGGAGATCCCCATGCTGGAAGGTGGTGATGCTGAGAAGGATCAAGGTGGTGATGAAGCAGCGAAGGTGTAGGCTGCATGATTGGGCGATGATGGATATTTCGAGACTAGGCCGGAGCCCAATTTTTTAGGATTGGTAGTGGTTTTTTTGTGGTAGTGGTGTTTGTGAACAATTATGGTTTGTAATTTCTGAGCCATAGTTTCTTAGGGTTAAGGATCCTGGATCCTCTGAACAATGGGTAGGATTGCTAAAGGTGGAGGGATCCTCTGTTTGGGGGATGAAGCCTTTGTGATCCTGCCGCTTTTACTTTCCTGCAAAAATGCTAAGACCGCATAGACAATGGACACCCTTTGCCAACCCATGTGGACGGGCCATGTTTTGCTGGTAGAAATGTGGGTTGGCAATTTTGACAATCTTTTGAAAGGGTTAATGATCCTTTTGTTTAATAATATAACTTAACTTTTTGGCTTATCTTGTGTTGTCATCCTTCAATGATCCTCTTATTTCTCAATTGATATGTTTGTTAAAATCACAAGAGTTGACAAAGTGTTTAATGAACTTAGGATATGATCCTGGATCAAATATCCTCATATTGAAAATTCTCAAAGCGTTTTAGTTCAAGGATCATAGGTCCGGTTGTCAAAGTATAAGGGTTGGTTAGGATAAAGAGTATAATCAAAAATAGTCAAGGATCATACCTGAGGATCCACGTTAGGATCCTATCCTTTAATCGGAACAACCATAGGTAAGACTTTAATGGATAATAAGGATTAAGGATCCTTAATTGTTTAACTTCGAAAACCTGAGAAAATGGAACATAACCTGGGACTAAGCCAATATAAAAGATAAGTTAGTAACTGGGGACAAGCCCAAAGGATAACTGAGAATGATCCCAGAGGATCACTGGGGACAAGCCCAAAGGATAACTGGGGACGATCCCGGAGGATCACTGGGGACAAGCCCATAGGATAACTGGGGACAAGCCCAAAGGATCGTATGTAAACTGGAGTATGGCCCTTTCTGGCAACTATCCAAACTTAGTGACATGAAAATGTCAAAACCTTAGCTAACGTGAAAACGTTAGAAACCTTAGGAACGGATGTATGGTGCGTCCACTATTATACGTAGGATCCCTAATATAGCCAGTACGATGAGGTTGTCAGCCCCGAAAGTGGGTACTGGTCCCAAAGACGTGAACTATACCAGGATCATCGTGCGCTGCTGGCGGAAACTGGGGATAATCCCAAGGATAACTGGGGTTGTACCCAAGGATCTTTGGTGCTTTTGGAGATCTTTGATGATTTGCTGAAGATACCTGAACTATCATAACTCAAATGGTTTGTGAGTAGAGGATGAAGGATACGTGATCCTTATCCTTAGGCAAAAAGTAAGAAAATGCAATAGTTTTAGGATAAGCATATTACCAGAGTAAGGATCACCGATATCTCCAGGATCCTTCAAGGATACTTCAATGTAAGGATCACATGCAGGAAGGATCATGTTCACATGAAATATTTCTTTAAGTGAACAGCATTCCAGGCTCTTGGTAACAAGTTCCCTTCCATGGTTAGCAACCTGTATGCCCCCTTTCCTGCTTCAGCTTCAATCAAGTAGGGACCTTCCCATTTTGGTGCTAGCTTCCCGTCAGCAGGATTGATAGTATTTTGAAATGCTTTTCTCAACACCATATCTCCGACTTGGAACTTCCTTATCCTGACATTCTTGTTGTAGGCACCAGCCGTCTTTTGTTGGTAGCTTGCCATCCTTATCCTGGCTAGATCCCTGTTTTCCTCAATAGTATCTAAATCCTGAGCCAGGATTGTAGCATTTTCTTCAGGATCACGAGCACTTGTTCTAGCAGTTGGGATCACCATCTCTGTTGGGATCACTGCTTCTGCCCCAAATACTAAAGAGAAGGGTGTCTGACCGGTGGCATTCTTGGGAGTTGTCCTATCAGCCCATAGCACATAAGGTAACTCTTCTGCCCATTTCCCTTTCTTGGATCCTAGCTTCTTCTTCAGATTGTTGATGATGATCTTGTTGGATGATTCTGCTTGACCATTGGCTTGTGGGTGAACTGGTGTTGATGTGATCATCTTGATTCCCCAACTGTCACAAAAGTTAGTGGTTCTGCTTCCAATGAATTGGGAGCCATTATCA
Organism: Helianthus annuus; assembly: GCF_002127325.2. NCBI lineage: Eukaryota > Viridiplantae > Streptophyta > Magnoliopsida > Asterales > Asteraceae > Helianthus > Helianthus annuus. The sequence goes on along the minus strand of NC_035440.2, from coordinate 122,063,053 downwards.
CATACAATTTCAGAGGGAATGCCAAATCTAGTTATAATGTTTCTTTTAATGAAGGATATGACTTCCTTTTCTCTGACTTGAGCGAAGGCTTCAGCTTCTATCCACTTGGAAAAATAGTCAGTCATGGCAAGCATAAATACTTTTCCACCAGGTGCTTTAGGGAGCTTGCCAACTATATCCATTCCCCATCTCATGAATGGCCAAGAGGATGGTATGGGGTGTAGTAATTCAGCTGGTTGGTGAAGGATATTGCTATGTCTTTGGCAAGGATCACATCTCTTAGCATACTCTATGGCATCCCTTTTCATGGTTGGCCAGTAGTATCCTGTTCTAAGGATCCTTGAGAATAATGCCCTGCCCCCAGTGTGGTTTCCACAATCTCCTTCATGGAAGTCTCTCAACACTTCTTCAATTTCAGGATCCTCAATACATCTTAAATATGGTCCTGCAAGGGATCGTTTATATAGCATATTATTTAAGATTGTAAATTGAGATACCTTGATCCTGAAAGTTCTAGGATTTTCTCCCATTGGGATCTCTCCGTTTTGCAAGTATTTCATGATTGGTGGGATCCATGATCCTGAATAAGATTGGGCTTCTTCACTAGGGATCATTGCAGTATCCTCTTCTATTTCCATGGCCACCTGATTTTCAATAGCAGGAGCCAGGATATGGATGATAGGGATACTTATATCTTCTGGAATCTTCAAGGATGATCCTAGGTTGGCCAATGCATCAGCTTCCGTGTTATCCTCCCTTGGTACCTGTGTTAAGCTAAAAGAAACAAAAGAGAGTGCCAATTCTTTGACTATCTCTAAATATTTGGTTAGTTTTTCACCTTTAACAGCATAGGATCCATTAAAGTGATTGGTGATCAATAATGAATCTACATATACTTCGAGATATCTTACCCCCATATCCTTAGCAATCTGTAAGCCAGCAATTAAGGCTTCATATTCAGCCTCATTGTTAGTTGCTTGGAATTCACAGGCTATGGAGTGGGGTATTATGTCCCCCTGTGGCGATTTTAGTAGGATCCCTAGCCCTGTGCCTTTGATATTTGAGGATCCGTCAGTGTGCAGGATCCAAGGATCCTTGGTCTCATCCAACTGCTGAACCTCCAATTCTGCTTCTTTTTGTAGATCACTACTGAAATCAGCCACAAAGTCAGCTAGTGCTTGAGATTTAATGGCTGTTCTTGGTTCGTATCTTATATCATGGGCACTAAGCTTCACTGCCCACTTAGCCATTCTCCCTGACATATCCGGTTTCCTGAGGACATTCTGGATTCGGCATCAAGTAGACTTTTACTTACATAGTAGATAGGATATTGTGTACCTTCGTGATCCTTAACAAGGACAGCACTTACAGCGGTTGAGGATACCGCCAGATATAAGGATAACACATCTCCTTTTTCCGGTTTTGCTAATGCTGGTGCTGAGGACATATACTCTTTTAGGGCTTGTAAAGCATTCTCATGCTTCTCAGTCCATTCGAACTTCTTATTCTTCCTTAGGATATCGTAGAATTCTTTGCATTTTTCTGAGGATTTCGATATGAACCTGTTCAAAGCTGCTATCCTGCCTGTTAGTCTTTGAACATCCTTGGCATTGGCAGGAGATTTGATATTTATTAATGCTTTGATTTGTTCCGGGCTTGCTTCAATGCCCCTCTGGGTTACCATGTATCCTAAGAACTTTCCTGCCTTAACACCAAAATGGCATTTTGAAGGATTAAGTTTCATGTTATAATTATCAAGGATATCGAATGCTTCTTCCAAGTCCCTTAGGTGATCCTCAGCTTTCTTTGACTTGACCACCATATCATCTATGTATACCTCCATAGTTTTTCCAATTTGATCTTTGAACATCATATTTACCAGCCTTTGATATGTTGCACCTGCATTTCTTAGTCCAAAAGGCATGGCAATATAACAATATAAACCGGTCGGGGTCATAAAGGCTGTATCCTCTTGGTCAGATGGTTCCATCTGGATTTGTTGGAATCCAGATGATGCATCCATAAAAGTTAACAGTTCATGCCCCGCTGTTGCATCCACCATGGAGTCAATGTGGGGTAATGGGAAAGGATCCTTGGGACATGCCTTATTCAAATCAGTGAAATCGACACATACCCTCCACTTTCCGTTTTTCTTTTGGACAACAACCACATTGGCTAACCATTTTGGATACTTTACCTCTCTGATCATACCTGCTCGAAGTAGTCTCTCTACTTCTTCTTGGATAATGGCATTCCTTTCTGGTGCAAACTTCCTCCTTTTTTGATGGATTGGCTTGATAGACCTGTCAATGCCAAGTTTGTGAGTAATAATATCCTTAGATATACCTGTCATATCTTCATGTTTCCAAGCAAAGGTAGATTTTCTTCTCTTGAGGAAGGATATCATGTCTTCTTTCATCTTGCCAAGGATCCCTGATCCGATATAGATTTTTGATTCAGGATCACTAGGATCCAAGAGGATTTCATCTACATCTTGTTCCCTTGCCTCCAAGACATTTCTCGGAGGATACTGTAATTGCTATTGCTCCCTTGGCTTCGAGGTTGGCTTCATGGATGAGGTATAGCAATCCTTAGCCTCTTGCTGATCACTGTCGATCTTGATTATCCCCCATGGGCTAGGGAGCTTCACACATTGATGGTAGGTAGATGGAACTGCTTTCATGTCATGTATCCAAGGCCTGCCAAGGATAACGTTGCAACAAGATAAACAGTCAATAACACAAAATTTTTGGTAATTATGTAATCCTTCCACGTAGATTGGGAGTTTGATGTCCCCCAGAGTTTTCTTCGTTTCCCCACTGAATCCTACAAGCACGGAGGATCTGGGTGTGATGTCTGATTCTGGGATTCCCATCTTTTTCAAGACATCAAGCTGGATAATGTTCACTGAGCTCCCTCCGTCAATAAGGATCCTGCGGACAAAATGGTTAGAGATAAAGAGAGTGATCACTAAACTATCATGGTGAGGATCCTGAATGTTAATGCGATCATTCTCATCAAATGTTATCATCTTCCCTTCTGAGACACTTGAGGTTCTAATAGGCCTTTCTCCATTATCCATTTTTGATTCTTTTGCATGTCTTTTGGCCGCTGAAAAGGATGTACCACAAATGTCCGATCCTCCTGATATAAAGTTAATCACTTGTGCATCTGCCGGAGGTGCTGGAGCTTTTTCAGGGATCCTTTCAGGATCCTGGGTCCTTTGCTTTTTTCTCCCCAACAATTCTTTTAGATGCCCCTTGCTTAGCAGGTATCCAATTTCTTTTCTTAAGGCTATGCAATCTTCAGTTAGATGCCCGAAATCCTCGTGGTATGCACACCATTTGGACTTGTCTTTAGTCCCGGATGGTTTATCATTCTTCCTGGGCCATCTGGCTTTTTCACCTAGATTCTGCATTGCAAGGATCAGTTCATGATTATCAACGGAAAAACAATATTCTGAGATTGGAGGATATTCTTCATCGTCCTCTTCTTGGTCAACAGCATGCACATTTTTGTTCTCGTTTCTATGGTAGGATTTGAACTTGTTGCTTTTGAAGGAGGATCCTTGCTTATCTTGTTTTGAGGATCCTACTTGTCTTTCCTGGATCCTCTTGTCATCCTCTAGCCGGATAAACCTGAGTGCTCGAGTTCTTACTTCATCTAAATTCCTGCATGGTGTCATAACAAGATCATCATAGAATAATGAATCCTTAAGCAGTCCCATTTTGAAGGCCTCAACAGCCGTAGCCATATCCAAGTTGGGAATGTCCAAGGATTCTTTACTGAATTTAGTTATATAATCCCTTAATGATTCGTTATGATTTTGAGTTATCCTGTATAAATCGCTAGTTAATTTTTCAAATTTTCTACTACAAGAGAATTGGTTATTGAATAAATTAACTAAATTAGCAAATGAAGTAATAGAGTAGGGGGGAAGACTTAGCAGCCACTTAAGAGCTGATCCAGTTAGAGTGGATCCAAATCCTTTACATAAGCATGCTTCCTTCAACTTTTCTGGGATAGGATTGATTTCCATCCTTTCCCTGTATTGTGCTATATGCTCCTCTGGATCCGTTGTGCCATCATACAGCTTCATGGTAGGGATATGGAACCTTTTGGGTACCTCTGCATCACAGATTGGTGGTGCAAAGCGGGATACCTTGTGGCTTCCATCTGCAATCTCTGGGATAGGCTTGACTACCCCTGGAACACTTGAGATCATGTCCTTTAGTTTCTGTAATTCCCTGGCCATAGCATGATTGGTACCTGTATCCTGCATGAATCCAAGGTTAGTGGTAGGATAATTATTTAAAGTGTTACCTCCCATTGGGTTCAAGTTAGGGAATCCATATTGCTGGGATTCTGGAACAACGGAGGGACCAGTGGAAGCAATGGTCTGCATTGGGATGAAGTCCCCTTGATGGACATCTAGACTTCCTGTTTGCAAACTTTTTAGGGATCCTGGCATCTGTAAGGATCCTGGTATCTGGGATGATCCTGGAACGAAGGAGGATCCTTGAACCTGGGATGATCCTGGAACAAAGGAGGATCCTTGAACCTGGGATGATCCTGGAACAAAGGAGGATCCTTGGCCCTGGAATGATCCTGGAATAAAGTAGGATCCTTGAAACTGCTGTGCCCCCGGATAGGCTCCCGGATTCATGAAGGATCCCATGTACTGAGGATAGGATCCTATTGGCTGAAAATGTGAATCTGATGTCTGAGTCATTGCTGCCGAGTTGAGACGTGATCCTCTTGACTCCCCTGTGATTTGCACGTCCGGGATCCCTGATGGCTGGGAAGTGATCATTGGAGTATCAAAGCTCAAGGATTTGGGCATTAGTGGAGAATGATCCTCTGCCGCTTTCTTTTGTCTTTTGAGATCTCCAATTTCCCTGAGGATCCTTTCGTTAGTTTCATCTTGCCGCTGCATACGATCCTTCATGAGGAAAATCAAAGCAAATACATCACTAGTACTGGGAATAGAAGAATTCATAGCAGAAGAAGATAGAGGTTTAGAGAAAGTGGGAGTTGATCTCTTCTCAGTATTTTTCTGAGATCCTGCCGGTGGAGGAGGCAAGGTGATCTGTGATGAAGTGACCGCAGACATCGCCGTGGACGTGTTCTTCAATGATGAAGCCATGTAACTCTTTGAAATGATTTCGAACAAAAGATTTTCTTTATGAATGAAGCACCAATTGCCCCACGGTGGGCGCCAAACTGTTTTGGTCAAAAATCACACAAGGATAATGCAACCAAACTTTAAGTAAACGGGGAATGATGCTTGGTTTGTAGAAAAAGTAAAGGATCACTTCAATGTGAAATATGCAAAGACACAATGATTTATACGAGGAAAAAGCCCTTGATCAATGAATGATCTCCGGCATAAAAAACCTCGGGTGATGGCAACTACCGATCACCAACTTCAATATAACAAAAATATGACTACAACTTTGGATGGTAATGAGCTGAGTACAAGGATCACTGAGTGTCTGAGTGTTTGAGAGTTGTGTCGTATTTCGTGTGTGTTCTTCCGAATGAAGAAGAGTGGTACTTATACATGTGTGGGTGACCTATTTTAGGTAAAATGACTAGATATCAGCTCATTACCCCTTTAGAAATAAAGATAATCTAGCCTAAATCGCTGCCCATGAATTAAGCCATGTTTCCATATCCTGTGCAACGTCTATCTCTGATTTAGCTCTTGCCATATTTGTGAAGACGCGTCCCTGGATCATGATCTTTAGAGCATATCCTGCTAGATGTTCCTGCAAAACAATATTGTAGTAAGCAAAGGTGACCGTTAGTATAAGGATCACCATAACGTCCCATGATCCTGATGTTGAAGTCCGGTTGAGGATCACTGCCTGCCAAAAGAAACAAGGATCACTGGTTAGGATCACGTATAAGGATCACTTATAGTAAAAATCCAGCCCTAACACACAGGATCCTAGATCCTCAACCCTAAACCTATTGTTCAGATACAGACCATAATTGTTTTAAGATATCACAACCACCAAACAAAAAAAAATGGGCTCCGGCTAAGTCTCGAAATTTCCATCATTACCCAATCTTGCAGCTCAATCCTTCGCTGCACCATCACCACCGGCTCCACTTGCCTCTCCACCCTGATCCTTGCCAATGTTTCCACCCTCAAGCATCGGGATCTCCTCAGCCTCCTCCTCATCATCCTCCAGTTCAGCCAGCCTAGCCTTCCAGCCTTCAACATCCCAGGTGCTCTTGTCAAAAGCAGGATCTTGAGCCTCGGTAGCCATTTGCAGTTGGATCTTGTACATAGCTATTGCAGCAGAGACCTTGGCATCCTGGGTGATCTCGTGCTTCTCATAGTCGAAGTTGATCAGCATCTTGGCGGCTTCCCCCTTGGTGGCCTGGAGCTCCTTCTGAAGATCGGCTATCTTGAGATCCTTCAACACCCCGACCTGTTGAAGATCAGCAATCTGGCGATCCTGATCCTCAACATGGCCAACATATGTCTCCACCCCAGCAAATTTCTTCAAGGAAGACAAGGAATGACATCAAAAATCAAGTGATCCTTAGACTAACAGGATGCACAAGCAGGACAGTGATCCTTACCTCGTTGATGTAATCCAGACACTGTTGGCGGAGCAGGGGCAGACCTTGCAAATCCTCAGAGGCCTTCCTCTTCTTGCTTCCTTTTCCCCTGATAGGTGCTTTAGGGGCAGAAGCAGTTGGGCTAGCAGCAGGAGTCTTCTTCCTTGAGGATTTAACATTAGTAAGATCATCGATGCCGAACTTCGAAGCAGACTTAGAGGATTTTCCAGCACCTACACAACCAAAATAAGATAAGTATTTTAACTAATTCGAATTCCCACATAGAATTACTTCTTAATAAGGATACTTACTTGACATTGTGACAGAGGCAGAGGATACTTCCTGAGAATCCTGGGTGGTAACCTGGAAAAGTTCTTATTTTAGGATCAAGCTTCTTAAAGGCCAAGAGTCTCTCTTTTGCAGCAGGAGTCAACTTAAGATGAGAAACGGATATAGCTGCACAAAAAGGAAACAGAAAAATGTCAGTGATCCTTATACTAAGGAATAAGTTCTATGGTGATCCTTCCAGGATCCTCTATCCTACCATGGGTAACCCATTTCTTGGGCAAATCCTTCCCATCAGGGATAGTATCTCTCCTTACAAAAAAGAACTGCCGCTTCCAGTTCATGTCATTTTTGGTAACTTTGAGAACAGGGTGCTCTTCTCCAGCCTTTCGTTTGAACAAGTATCGGTGGGATCCAAAAGTTGTGAGATCATACATCTCAGCCAGCTCCGCCATACCCAGATCAATTCCTTCTTGTTCGATGATCCTTTCAAGGGTGTATAAAACCCTCCAAATCATCGGCATAGCCTGGATATAGCAGATGCCGGTAAGAGAGAAAAAGGACTCGGTGAACTGAGGGAAAGGATACGAGTATCCTATCATGAAAGGAGTGACCGGGAAAGCAACCCAAGTCTCAGAGATGTAATCGCTCAGAGCGGTAGGGCTAAAAGATTTAAAGAGGGTGTTCGCCGGGAAACAATGATGGATTTTGTCAATTTGAGAATCAGTAAAACAACACCTCTCGGTGGGGGAATCCGTGATGATCCCTTGACCCTTCAAGGGGCAGTTATTCTTAGGATCCTTGCTGGGAGAATTCCGGAGCAGCATTTTTTGACAAGAATGGTGGAAAGATAAAGAAAACAGAGCAAGAGAAGAGAGAAGATAAAGGGGAATACCTGTTCAATCCTCTGGTCGCGATTATAAAGGGAAGAGTTCTTGAATTTAAATGCAAACGATCCTATCCCTATTTCTATTTATAATGATGATTTGTGCAGGGCTGTCACCTCCATGACGTCAGATCACAACGGATAGTTCATTCTTAACGGCTATATATCCGTTGAGTTAGTTATAGATAAGATCCGGCAAAATATAACTTGTTAATATTATATAATTACTCCTTATATTTTGGGGGAAATTGTTAGGGCAGGATTTTAATGACCTGTGATCCTTACATGATATCCTAACGAGTGATCCTTGTTTCTTTGGCAGATAGTGATCCTCAGAAGAGCTTCAGGATCAGGATCATGGATCATCCTAAGGATCCTCATACTAACGATTGTTCTCTTTGAATTTAATGTTGTTTTGCAGGGATTACGAGTTGGACCTGGTCTTGGCAACGTTATTAAGGAATCTTTCACGTAAATCTCGCACATACATCTCCGGAAATAGACGTTGTGGAGAATACGGAAACCTAGCACAAATTACGAGCAATTAGTTAGGCTAAATTTACTTCTATTTCTAAAGGGGTAACGAGCTAGTAGTTAGGTGACTTGCCTAAAATTCAACCACACACGCTTATATAAGTGGCACTCTACAGCATTCGGAAGACACAACACATTTCTCACACGCTCTAGCATACGATACTATAGTGATCCTTGTACCTAGCTCGTTACCATCCAAAGTTGTAAACATTGTTTGTTATATTGAAGTCTGGTGATCGGTAGTTTCCATCACCCGAGGTTTTTTATGCCGGAGATCATTCATTGATCAAGGGCTTTTTCCTCGTATAAATCTTTGTGTCACTTGTGCAATTTTCATTTAAGTGATCCTTATCTTTGTTAATCATACCAAGCATCATTCCCCGTTTACAAAGAGTTTGGTTGCATTATCCTTGTGTGATTTTTGACCAAAACAGAGTCTAAAAGCCAGGTCATTTCAAATTCGTCAATGACTGAGTCAGGTAAGAAAGTAAATGGTGATGTTGACTACAAAAATTGCATCAAGGAATGCAAAGTTTGTAGCACAGTCACTTATCTCAACAGTAAGAAGGTTGAAGATCTGACTGCTAGAGTCAGAAGTGTTGAGGATCAAATTCTTGATCGTGATAAAATGGTGAAAGCTTCAACTGAACGGTTAAAAGAATTAACTAACAAAATTGAAAATGATAAAATTGACCATGAAAAGGTTAGGAAAGAAAATGAATGGTTAGTTCTTGAAAATCGTCAGATCACTAAAAAAGTTGAGAAGCTTAAAAGCACAATGAAAGATAATGATGATAGAAATGGTAAAACATATAAAGAAAATGTTCATCTGTCGACAGTGCTTCGGTTAAAAGAAGAATTAATCAACCAACAACTAGATGAAATTGCAAAATTGAAACTTAAAGTACAAGAAGCTGAAATTGAAAATGAGCGAATCGAGTTGAAGCTTAAGAGTTACAACTCCGCAAGCTTTGTTTTGCAACACATTGTTCCCAAACCCATCGGGAAAAACAAAGCAGGTGAAGATGTATACTCTGATGGAACCGGGGTGGGTTTTCATCAAGTTCCACCACCAGTTCTTGACAATTATTGGAAAAAGCAATCTGGGTTGGTTGAAATTGAAGAAGAGAATGAAGTTAAACTTCCTGATTCAATTGATGCTACATTTTCTTCTACATCATCTGATGATAGTGTTCAAACAAAGATTGTTAAAAGCACAACTGAAATTGTTTTGATGTCTGATTCAGCTGAAGATGATGAATGTTTCTTGGACACATACATTCCGAAACAAAAGTCCAAAGACAACTTAAATGATGAACCTACTCTTGTCATGTACAAGATGTCGGGATCTGATAAGTTGTTTTCGGATTCTGAGTTTCCCATTGAGAATGTTAATGTGAAAAAGCTAACAAATGTTTTCAAATTGGTTGAAGTTGAATTGTCAGAAGTGAATAGTTTGAGTCAAACAAAGAGACAAATGAATTTTGAAAAAGATAAAGCTTACTATAAGAAACCTGTTGTTCCACCACGTTTTAACAACAATAATCGAAACAGATGGTCGGGTGGGTATCAGGGTGGTAAGTCTTATCAGAAAAAGAATGTTCAAAATAAAAAGTTTGTTGAGAAGAAAGTGTTTGTGAACAGTTCAAGTTCATTGTCTGATGAAGAGTCAAAACTCTTTTCGAAATCAAATGAAGAATTCTTTGAGAAGAAAGCTTCACAGTCTCAGTCTGAAGGCACAAGTCGAGTAACTGACACTCGAACATGCTTTAGATGCAATCAAGTTGGACATATTGCACGAAAGTGTACCAACGTGAAACCTAAGACTGAAGCTGTGAAGATTCAGAAAAAGAAAGATGATGTGAAGGGAAAAGCTCCATTGGTTGTTGAGAAAAAGATTTTGAAAAATGAAAACAAAATCAAAATTGAACCTGTTAAGAAGATGGTAACTAAAAATGACAAATTTTACAAACGGGTTGCATCAGCTCAACAAACATGGAAGCCAAAAGTTGTTGAACAGAAGAAAGAAAGTGGTTCAAAACCAAAGGTTCCTGAGACTAAAAAACAATCATCTTCTACCACACCGGTGAAGATGGATGTACCTTTGGATTATTATGAAAAACTTGAAAAATCCATGGTTTCGGAAAAGAAAAATATTCAAAAGAAAGATCAACCATCTGGTCAACCTCAGAAAGATGAGTTTTTCTTATACAAAAAGGTTGAGGTTGGGTCTGAAGAAAATTTGAAAATGAATGACAAAAATTTTCTGCCACTTTACACTACAAAATCTCACATTAAAATTGAGTTGCCTAAGTCAAAAGAGGCTTAGGTAGTTTCAAAATCTAAATAGGTATTTGTGGTCATTGCCGGAGCTTCCTTGATCGCGAAGCATGAATCGGCATCTTCATTGAAATGTTTTTAAGTCAATTTGTGATATGTGCAGGATCTTCCGAGATTAGTTTCACGTTGGATTATGGACAGTGGAGCGTCTCGACATATGACAGGGAAGACTGCGTTGCTGTATGATGTGTGGAATTTCAATGGAGGATATGTTGGTTTCGCGGGTAATCAAGGTGGTAGGATTATTGGTGAGGGAACGTTATCCAATGGGATTGTGACGTTTGAAAGAGTTAACTACATTGCTGAGCTGGAGAATAATCTGCTGAGTATCTCGCAGATTTGTGACAGAATGTATACCACTCACTTCACTGACAAAGAATGTTTGATCTTGAAGCCAGGATTTGTTATCCCTGAGGAATGGATTATCATGAAGGCACCAAGAGTTAATGATCTGTACGTGTTGGATATGAGCGTAGCTACTACAACCACGGGTCAGGCTCATTCTTTTGTGTCTAGAGCAACGGAAAAAGAATCGAAATTGTGGCATAGGAAAATGGGTCACATTCACCTACGGAAGATGAATCACCTGGTGCATAACGATTTAGTGTTGGGTGTTCATGTGAAAGGTTTTCATCTGGAAGGGGAGTGCATTAGCTGTGTTAAAGGCAAGCAGAAGAAAAAGTCACACCCTACAAAGAAAGTCAATTCAGTTTCAAGACCTCTGGAAAGACTTCTCATGGATTTATTCGGTCCTGTGAATGTCAAAAGTATTACAGGAGATTACTACTGTTTGGTCGTTATTGATGATTATTCCAGATTTTTGTGGGTTTCTTTCTTGAAGTCGAAAGATGAAACGTTTGACATTTTGATGGCGTTGTTCAAGAAGATTGAGAATCTGTACCAAAGGCGTATCAAAAGAATTCGAAGTGATAATGGTACTGAATTCAAGAACAACAAGATGGAAAAATTTTGTGATGAAAGAGGTATATTGCATGAGTTTAGTGCTCCGTACACTCCGCAGCAGAATGGAGTTGCAGAACGCAAAAACCGGACACTAATCGAGACGGCTAGAACAATGCTCGTAGATTCAAAGTTACCGATAAATTTTTGGGCCAAAGCTGTTTCCGCCGCATGCTATACACTCAACAGAGTTCTCACTGTCAAAAAGTTTAACAAAACATTCTTTGAGTTGATCAATAACCGCAAACCTAATTTGAAGTTTCTTGAACCGTTCGGGTCACCCTGTACTGTTCTAGAGCCTTATGGAAAGTTTGGTCCGAAGTGCATTGAGGGAATATTTGTTGGTTATGCAAGTCCTATGCGATGTGTCTTCGTTCCAAGTGAGAAGCGGATTATTGAAGCTGCAAATGTTGAATGTCAAGGTCATACAATGCCGCCGCAGAATCTAGGAGATTCATGGCATTATCATTATGAAAAATTGTGGGATTCGTTTGACATGAAGGAATAATCAGAAGAAGAAGAAGATTTCTTTGATAAGTTGGATATTTTGCGAGAGTACGAGTCGCAGCAAAGGTTTCCAGCCGAGTATTCGAGGAGACCACAACAAACATCAAATGACAATGAAGCAGGTCCTAGCAATGCTGGTGAACATGATGATGTCCAACAGAATGAAGTTGCTCAAGATAATCAGACGGTTCAGAATGATAATCAAGAATCTGAGAACATGCCGATATTTGATCATGCTGATTCAGAGTCTGAGGGGGAGAAAATTCAGGATTCGAGTCAAACAAACCAAATTAGTGAACAAGGTGCAAATCAAAATGTTACTAATCTGGAAGGCGATGTAGATGTTCCAAGAGAAGTAATGCCACGAACTCTTTCATACCATCCAGAGGAGCTGATCATAGGAGAACTACAATCAGGCGTTCGCACGAGACGTCAAATTGACCAGGGCCTTACATGTTTTTATTCTACAGTAGCACCTTTACAAACTGAAATTTCATTGAGTTGTTTTATTTCGCAGATCGAACCATGAACTTACAAAGAGGCGCTTACTGAAGATTCTTGGGTCAATGCGATGCAAGAAGAGTTGAGTCAGTTTGAAAAGTTAGGAGTGTGGAAGCTAGTGGATTTGCCGGATGGTCACAGGAAAATCAATACAAAATGGGTATTTAAATGTAAGAGAGACGACAGAGGAGTTGTTGTACGGAACAAAGCTCGACTCATTATTCAGGGCTTTAGTCAACAGGAGGGGATTGATTTTACTGAAGTCTATGCTCCTGTGGCACGATTAGAAGCAATCAGAATTTTCCTGGTGTTTGCATCTTGGAAGAATTTCAAAGTATATCAGCTAGATGTAAAATCGGCGTTTCTTTATGGGAAGGTCAAAGAGGAGGTATATGTCGGACAGCAACCGGGCTTTACCGATCCGATTCACGAGAACAAGGTCTACTTGCTGGACAAAGCGCTGTATGGTTTACACCAGGCCCCAAGAGCTTGGTACGAGACTTTGTCTCAACACCTACTAGCCAACAACTTTATTCGAGGGAAAGTAGATGCCACTCTCTTCACTAAAGAGGTCGACGGACATCTTCTGATAGTTCAAATTTATGTAGACGACATAATTTTTGGGTCAACGAATGAGAATCTGTGCAAAGATTTTGAATCAGAGATGAAGCAAAAATTCGAAATGTGATCAATGGAGGAGATGAAATTCTTTTTAGGACTACAAGTTGAACAACTACCCGAGGGAATTTTCATTCACCAGACGAAGTACGTGCATGATATTTTAGAGAAATTTGGAATGTCAAGTTCTACTCCAGCTGCGACCCCTTTAGCAACAAATCATGGGATTCACCCAGATCTCATTGGAGACAGGGCTGATGAGACGTTCTATCGTTCCATGATCGGTTCATTGATGTACTTAACTGCTTCGAGACCTGATATAATGTACCCAACGTGCCTCGCAGCAAGATATCAATCTAACCCGAGAGCTTCGCACATGATTATTGTGAAGAGGATATTACGCTACTTGAAAGGAACTCCAACATTGGGGTTGTGGTATCTTAGAAAAAGGCGACTTTACGCTCGAAGGGTATTCCAACTCGGATTTCGGATGCTGCAAAGTCCATGCAAAATCAACAACTGTAGCATGCCATTTCTTTGGACCTCGCTTGGTTACCTGGCAGTGTAAGAAACAAACGTCTGTGGCGCTATCCATATGTGAAGCGGAGTACTTGTCTGCTAGCAGTTGCTGCTCTCAGATCCTGTGGATACAGCAACAGATGTGCGACTACGGTTTGCAGTTTCTTAACACACCTCTTTTTGTTGATAATGAGGCCGCAATAAATATAACAAAGAATCCAGTACATCACGCTAAAACTAAGCATATAGAAATTCGACATCACTTCATTCGAGATTGCTTCGAAGTTGATTCGAATAGAGAAAATCCACACTGACGAACAGAAAGCTGATTACATACCAAAGCTTTTGACAAAACACGTTTTAAATATCTTTTAAAACTGAATGGTATGAACCTTCTTTCGGTGTCGGATGGAATTATTGGCGTTGATGAAGGTACTGTTGTCGATGAAGATGAGAAACAATCTTCAATGGTTTGTCGATTTTTTACTTGTTTTGGTATTTAGGGGGAGTAGATATATTTTCAGAAAATACAAATACAGTAAAAAAAATTCAAAAATACAAAAACAGTATAAAATGTCAAAATCCAAAAACAATAGAAAACTGAAAAAGAGTTTGTGTAAAAAGGGAAAATGATAGTACATCGGCTTGACAGTTACAGTACGCTAAAGATTTGTAAAGTTTAAAAGAGGTAAACAGTCTCGCTGGTGATATGTCGATAGGTTTTTACACATTTAGTAGATTTGTTCGGGATATAAACCTAAAATTTCAAACTTGCGTAATTCGTGGGGAACACTACTTGGATATATAGGTAACCCCTGAAATCTCGTTTGAATGGTCCCTCTTTCTGAAATATTAGGTCTTTATACACAATGATATCTGGGGTATTATTCCGGGACTTCTGCTGAATGGAAGTTCTGACCTAGTCCTCGAATAATACTTTCCGCATTGCTTGAAACATAGCATCACCCTCAGCAAATTGATTAAACAATAAAATTGATAATCATTGCTGGTGTAACAAAAGATCCTCTAAAGGGGACACACCGAAAAGACGAAACCGTCATCTCTCTGCGTATACGGAAGTATCGACCTGAGCTCTCATGGCCCTCGCATTTAACCCCTTACAGATATCATTTGTGGTATACTCACCTGTAAGACTGAATACTGGGATTCTGGATACGGGAGTATATTCAAGAGGTGGGACATATGAATGAGTTAAGTTCCTAAAACATCTAAATCGTATCCTGAGTAAATTGAAATTTGTGTGAAAATTTAAAATGGATCAGTATATTGACAATCTACGTGAATTGTTTAATTCTGAGTATGAAATTGAAGCTTAACGGTACTAGTAATTTGTCTGATAAGCTGATATGATTCCCTGACACGATCACCAAAAATATGTTTGTAAATAGTTTATTTTCTTTACATTCTACAATTTAAGTTTCTGTATTTCATTTCTAGTTTAGAGACTTTATTAAAATCCAAAAAGATTTTTTTCTTTTCTGCTTTATTTTCTGACAAACCAAAGTGGAGAGTTGATCGTTGGATTCTCGAAGATTGAAGCAGATGCAGGAAAGTTCTAGACTGGAGAATGAGGAAAGCTTATCTTGATAAAGATTTGATTAGTGAAAAGTCAAAAACAAGTTCATTAACTTGATGCTTGTTATTTTCTGAAAAAGATTGAAAATGTTTGAACAAAAATCAGTCTGTTTTGTCACAAGATCAACCAAGGTCATTAAGTGGGACTTGGTAGATTAATTGAGTAATCAGGGTCATTAATTTGGACCTGAATACTTGAGTGGATTTCTAGAACTGATAGATTATTGAGTTTTTTTTGTTATTGTGAAAAGATAGATTGTAATGTTATTGTTTGAGTAACAGGTTGTGGATTTTATTATCCCCATGGCTCAAAAAGTCAAAGTTTGAACCAGACCAAGACCTTAGATCCCAGGTTACCGAGAGGGGGAGTCTGTGAAAGAGGGAGTCTAGAGTTCTGGATCAACAGTCAAAGGGGAGATTGAAGATAGAGGCAGGAAGAGATCTTGAACCTGTGAAGAGAGAGCTTTTACAATGAGAAGACAGAGTTGGAGAAGAGACCAAGACTGAAGACTCGACGCCGAAGACTTCGTCAACATCCAAGGGGGAGTCTGTTGGTGCACTGAATGTCTGTTTACTGCGTCTTTATCGAGTCTTAGGTCAAGATAGGTTAGATTGGAGCTTGGAAATGGAAAAGTGGATCTTAGAGTGTAATTCCACTCGAAATGACATGAAGTCATTTCAAGCGAAATCAGGTTACATTGTAATTCCGCTCCAGATGTAAAGTGTTGATTCCGCTCCAAATAAACAAGGTGATTCCGCTCGAAACATGATCATGGTGATTCCGCTCAAAACATCATCATGGGGTTCCGCTTGAACCATTTCAAGCGGAATCAGGTCAACTATAAATAGGTCAGTGATGATTTCAGTTGTAACGGTTGGAGCGAAATCAGGTCATGTGCTAGGTGTCGAATTGCTGTCAAAATTCACTCAGAAAGCATTAATAGAAAAGGAATTAAAAGGATATAGCTGTTGTGACTTTGATTACTTTGATTCCGCCTCTGTATTCAAAGATGAACTGCCTTTACTGACTATTTAGGGTCACAACACGGTCCAACAGAAAGATCACTTTCCTTTGCCCTTTATTGACCAAATGTTAGAAAGATTATCCGGCCATAAATTTTATTGTTTCTTGGATGGTTTTTCAGGTTACTTTCATATCCCGATAGCACCCGAAGACCAAGAAAAAACAACATTCACATGTCCCTATGGAACTTCTGCTTATCGACGCATGCCATTTGGTCTATGTAATGCCCCCGCAACCTTCCAACGTTGCATGGTGGCCATCTTCAATGACATGATAGAAAAGACAATGGAAGTCTTCATGGATGACTTTTCTATCTTTGGAGATTCATATGACCAATGCCTCGATAATCTTGAACGAATGCTATCCCGATGTGAGGAAACTAACCTCGCCCTTAATTGGAAAAAATGCCATTTCATGGTAACGAAGGGAATAGTACTCAGTCACAAAATCTCAAGCGAAGGAATGGAGGTTTGTCAAGCAAAAATAGACACTATTTCTCGACTACCACCACCATCCTCCGTTAGAGCAATCAGAAATTTCTTAGGGCATGCCGGATTTTATAGGCGGTTTATCAAAGAATTTTCTAAAATTTCAAGGCCTCTAACAAAATTACTTGAAAAAGATGCCCCTTTCATCTTTGACAAGGATTGCAATCAAACATTTCTAACACTAAAAGAAATGCTAGTCAATGCACCTATCATGATAGCGCCTGATTAGAAATTACCTTCAAAATCATGTGTGATGCAAGTGACTTTGCAGTTGGAGCAGTCTTGGGACAAAGAAAAGAAAAGCATTTTCACCCAATTTATTATGCTAGTAAAACACTTAACGATGCACAAGAAAATTACACAACAACTGAAAAAGAATTACTAGATGTGGTACTTGCTTTTGGTAAATTTCGTTCTTATCTTGTTCTTTCTAAAACGATAGTCTATACAGATCATGCAACCATTTGATACCTTTACAAGAAACAGGATGCTAAACCCCGTTTGATTCGGTGGATTCTACTCCTCCAAGAATTTGATATTGAAATCAAAGACAAAAGAGGAGCAGAAAACATCGCAGCAGATCATCTTTCACGCTTAGAAGACCCAGCTTTGGAGACAACCAGGGACGAGCAAATCAACGAAAAATTTCCAATGGAGTCCATAGAAATGGTGGAATACAGAGAAGAACCATGGTATGCCGACTGTGCTAACTACCAAACTAGCGGTATAGTCGCCAAATGATGGCCACATCACCAAAGAAAGAAATTCTTTGCTGAGGTAAAGCATTACTCTTGGGAAGATCCTTATATTTTCAAAATGTGTGCCGACCAACTCATCCGACGGTGCATACATAGTAGCGAGGCAACAAGAATTCTCCGCCATTGTCATGAAGGTCCATACGGAGGACATCATGGTGCCGCTGGTACCGCACGGAAGGTATTTGATTCAGGATTTTATTTACCATTTACAAAGACGCCCAAAGTCTTGTCAAGACATGTGACGCCTGCCAAAGGTCAGGTAATATTTCTTCCAAAAACGAAATGCCAAAAAATGGCATTCTTGTTTGTGAAATCTTTGATGTGTGGGGACTCGACTTTATGGGACCTTTGCCACCGTCAAAAGGAAACAAATATATACTTGTGGCGGTAGATTACTTGTCTAAATGGGTCGAGGCCGAGGCACTTACAACAAACGATGGAAGAGTCATGGTAAGATTTCTGAAAAAAATATTCTCTCGTTTTGGCACACCTAAAGCATTACTAAGTGATAGAGGCACCCATTTTTGTAATCATCAACTTGAAAAATTTTAACAAGATATGGGGTCTATCAGCGGGTCTCAACAGCATATCACCCTCAAACAAACGGACAAGCCGAAGTGACTAATAAAGGTTTAAAACGAATACTTGAAAAGACCATAGAATTAAATAAAAAGGAATGGGCCGATAAATTATATGATGCTTTATGGGCTTTTCAAACTGCTTATGAAACAACAATAGGTACAACCCCATATGAGTTCGTCTATGGAAAAAGTTATCACTTACCAGTAGAAATAGCTCACAAGGCCTATTGGGCAATAAAAAATGTAAACTTAGATTTAGAATTTGCCGGTAAAAATCGATTTTGTCAATTAAATGAATTAGACGAATTAAGGAATTATGCATACTCCAACTTTGAAATTTATAAGGAAAGAATGAAAAACTTGCATGATAAACACATTAAACCTAATGAATTTCGAGTAGGAAATCAGGTTCTATTGTTTAATTCACGACTTCGATTGTTTCCGGGTAAACTAAAGTCTAGGTGGTCAGGACCTTTTTCCATCACCCATATTTTCCCACACGGTGTAGTAGAAATTAAATCTCGGAATGTAATTCCATTCAAAGTCAATGGCCAATGGCTGAAGCTCTATCAAGGATTCATTGAGGATGAAGAGGAAGAAATCTCGCTTCAAACGGTCAAAGAGTAAAAGCATCAACATCATACCTGATAACCTACGAACAAACGGGTTGACATCTGAATCGGTAAGTCTTCTAACCAAATTTTTGGGAAACAAGGGCACTCACACGAGCACTAAAAAAAATTATAAAATCGCTCGGCACGAGGCCGTGTCCGCTGGACATGGGGCCGTGTCCGCGCGACTGTCGGGATAAAACTCCTTTTTCAAAACAATTTCTTCATTCTACACGCCCCGTTTCCCCGAAAACTCTATGGTTCAGGCGATTTTTCTTGAAGATTTCGACGTCTCCTCTACTTCTAACAACATCAAGATGTCCAAAAAATTCACAATGTTCACTGCAAATGAGCTGGATGCTAAGGCAAGATACGATGTGCTTCGAACCAGACCGGAGGAATACCCAAGACAAGTGTGCATGGAACTTTTAAGAGCAGTGAACCAATGGGACCGTTTCAACAACCTAGTCACCGGGCCACTAAGAGTCGCCCTAACTACTCGCCTTCGCTCGGTCCACGAGTATAATCTGGAATTCTATAGCACATTCGTGTTCAATTCTAGGTACGACCCATTTGATAGTGATGGAGTAGAATTCCGATGTGGGGGGACCAAGTACTCGATTTTGATGGCACAGTTTGGGTCGATAGTGGGGTTGTATGTGGAGGAAGATGCGGGTAATGAAGAAAACACCGGAGGGCTACGTGAACTAGGAGAAAACGAACGCCAAGCCGCTTGGGCTCAAATAGGAAAAGGAATCTACAACCCAAGTAGCACTAAGAGCACTAAGTTGAGGGACCCTCTTTACCGATAAATCCATAGGGTCCTCACTTACTCTCTTAGTCAAAGGCATGATAGCAGTGGCTTCGTTGGGTTAAGAGATCTGGTGGTCCTTCATTGCATCCACAACCGCAGACACCTAGATGTTCCATACCTCCTGCTCCGAAACATGCATTGGAACCGGCTTGCTAATCCTCCAACCCCTATCTTCTTCGGGGGTGGATATACCGTCTCTTCAAGCACTTTGTGAACATGCCCAGATCTTTCCAAAAGAGCCCATGGTCGGGAAGAGTGGACACACACATCTGCCGCTCCATGAACTTGATTTATGAAGCCGAAGACGGTTCGATTAGCTTCCAAAGAGTCCAAGGGCATGCATGGAACCCGCAAGAGGCACTCGTCCTTCACGCTCCACAATTCCAACCACCTCCTCAATACCAATACCCGCCCCATGGTGATCCGGGCCAGTCCTCCTCACAAGGAGGCGGTTTTCCTAACTTCCAAAGTTTACATGATTTATTGCAGGAAAACCTCATGTGCACCAGGAACACCTATGACATGGCGAGTAACACGTACACCCGGGTCGGAGCAATTGAGAGTAACATCTTCGACATTCAGGATGACAT
The DNA here is from genome assembly GCF_002127325.2 of Helianthus annuus. Taxonomy (NCBI): domain Eukaryota; kingdom Viridiplantae; phylum Streptophyta; class Magnoliopsida; order Asterales; family Asteraceae; genus Helianthus; species Helianthus annuus. The sequence goes on along the minus strand of NC_035440.2, from coordinate 122,042,865 downwards.
CGGGAACATCCGGGAGTACATGGCGGGGCACGGAGGTGGAGGCGATGATGAAGACGAGGACATGGACTAGGCGGGAGGAGCAGCTGGTAGGAGGTCCCACAGGTTAACCCTCTTTTCTTTTGAACAATTTCCGGCCTGCGTGCCGTGTGTTGAACAATTTACTTTCTTTTAACTCTTTTTACTTTCCGCATTTGTTTTTCTTTTTAACTTGGTGATGTGGATGTTGAACTATGGTAAATTAGGATGTTTGCTATGGTTTGGTGTAGTGTTTATTGATAAAACAGGTACATACGAGGCTTAGAGTACTAAATATTAGTACCACTAAAGCCGGGACAGCAAAACTGAAACCGGTTTTTCACCTTTGCAGATTGTCTACACGGGGTCGTGTCCAGCCGACACGCCCCCGTGCCCACTTCTCCAGACCTGCTGTTTGTTTAAATCTGCAGATTTTTGCCAAAAACGGGGTCGTGCTCAGCCGACACACCCCCGTGTCCACCTTCTATAAGTTTTCGTTACTGGCACTCTGAACACGGGGTCGTGTTCATTCAACAGGGGGCCGTGTGTCCAGACACCCAGTAACATAAATTTTTGCTTTTTCACACCTTTTTACACATTCAATCAACCTAAAAACTTATTTTTGGGACACATTGAGGACAATATGTAATTTAAGTGTGGGGGGGGGGATGCTAAAACTTTGAATCTTGCAAGTCCTAATTACAAGCCTTACACAAAACTCTATTGGAACTGCTAATCATGTGACAACTGGTAATTAACGGCTTCTAATTACGCGTTTAACAAATGTTTAAGCGATAATAAGTAGTGTTTAAGACACGTAGATTAACTCATTTAGGCCCTTGGGGTTCCCAGGAACGTTTATTCGGCCCTACAGTGCGCGAATGGTGGTTTAGGGGAAAACCCCTTAAACGTTAAATGACAACGAATTGAAAGCATCGGACACGCGTATTAACTCAAAATTGAAAGATTTTGATATATTTAGCTTCGCTTTCGAATTCTAATGCTCATAGTTAAAACCAGATCGAAAAACGGTTTAAAGTGACGAATGACGCAATTTTTACGCGATTTTTACCGTAATCAGTGAACGAATGCGCAAACGACATCTACCAACACTATTTTACGCATTTTTAAATCAAAATTTTAGGTTGCGATGCTATGTGGTGTTCGGGATTCGTAAACGGGTCCGTAGGAGCTGACAGGCCACTTAAAAATACGAGATTGGGCTTGTGAGCTTTGAGCCCAAGCCCACCTAAAACCCCACATAAGCTAACCATATAAGACTAAGCAAACCACTCCATAGTAATATATGTGTGTAATGCTAAAAAAATATATATACATATATATTTAGATATCTATTTCTTATTATTATTATTATTATAAGTTTCGACAAGTTAATTGTAAATTATATTTGTGATACGCGTTAGCGCAACCCGAATACAAACGTATAAAAAAATATTTTTATACGGGCATTCATACTTTCTTTATTATTATTCTATTTGATATACTATTAAAAAAAAAGGAATCACTAGTGCGTATAATAAACGGGCATTCTATACACCAACCAAAACTTAAATCCACATTCAAAGTTAACCATATGTCCAAAATCCTCCATGATTTACTTTGTCCTTTTTTATGGATACACTTTGATCAACTTTCTGAATTTGACTTGACCACTCATACTAAACAAATGGAAAGAGTACAAGCAGCATGCTTTTACCCTATCAACCTACATATTATTTAACTTAACCAAAACTATCTCCTTCCCTTCCATTTCGTTAATTTTTATTTTCCACACCCTCCATCTGATTTTCTCTATCACCTTTTAGATGGTGATTTGATTGGTGAATGGAAATTATACAACACCATTATGATCCACACACACCCTAAGCCTGACCATCTCAAGATTGAAACCTCCTTACAATATATGAACAACTACCAATGACCATCCCTTTCATTTTCTCTGTAGACCATAAAAAAAAATATGGAATTCACGTTCTCAAAAACAAAACATAAACTCACAGACCTTTCATCTTCAACATCCACTTACCTCTCTCCTTTTCTCACGGATCCGGCCGCCGGAGACGAATAACCGGCCGACTGCCGGTGGTTCGGTGGCTTGGTTTTTCAGGCAAGACCCCCCCCCCCCCTTGATGAATTCTCGATGACGGGGCGAAGAACAGAAGAGAGAGAGAGAGGAAGATAGACGAAGCGGCGCCGCCGCTCACGGCGGCGACGGCGGTGGAAGCGATGATGGTGGTCGGTGGTGTCTCGCCGGCGACGTTAAGCTCCTGAGATGATGCAGATGTTTTCGACAATGAAGAGAGGATGTTGACAGTGGTGGTTCGAGTGGCGATAGCTGTGGTGGACGCCGGAGCTCCGGTCCGACCGTCGACGACAGTAAGCTCAGTTCAGGTTTGTATTCTGTTGGTTTCATGGAACAAGTCAACTTTTGGACTCGGGTTACTATAACATGAGTTTGGTTCAGCCTGTCGGTTCAACAAAGTGCAGCTTGGCTAAGGGTAGTTTCGGGTCAGATTATAGTTTCGGGTCAACACCGGGTCAAACCCGGTCAGAGCTGGTCAAAGACGGTAAACGGGTCAAGTCTCGAGCTTCGGGTCGGCAGTGGTCAAGTCAGTTTTGGTCAGCCGGTTCGGGTCAAGCGGCTTGGTCAGATGATTCGGTTCAGTTGACTCGGTCAACTCAGTGAGTGTTTCGACACGAAGATTTGGTAAAGATTAACGACGCGTTTAATATTTATGTTATATTTTTAGTTTTAATACTTACGTGGCAAACGAGCTCGAAACGATTTAACTATAGTTTGCGCTTCTTGAAATTTTTAGCAAATTGATATAGTGTTTGAATCTTGATTGAATTTTTATAAAATAACGACAACTTGTGTTGTCGGGTGTGTCCAAAAACAGAGGGAACTCTGCCCGTTTTTCGAGAAAATCCGTAAAAACAAAACCTGTTTTATTACAAAACGACCTTTATGATAATCAATATATATGTATATATTTCCTCGACGACACTTTATAACCTACAAGAAACAACGATAACACGGATTCTTTTTATAAAAATATATATGGTTTTTATATTTATTTCAAATATCTAACGACACGATTTTGTTTTATAAAATAAATATAGTTTATATATTTATTCCAATTATCGAGCAACACGAATTCATTTTATAATAATAAATATAGCTTATATATTTATTTCTAATATCGTACAACACGAATTGTGTTATAAAAATAATTATAGCTATATTTATTTTCAAACGTCAAAGGTTCGACGATTCTTTTATAAATAAATATAACTTTATATATTTCTTTTAAATGCCTAAACGGCGTACTATATATCAACGTACGACTTATCGGGACGACTAATGCGATTATACGGATATATTTATATGTTTTTATATAGATATTTATTTATTTTAAAATCTCTCAAGAACTAAGTATTTCCAAAACTTAGTAACTATTAACGACATTAAACGAGACTTAACGTGTATAACTTAATCGTTTCCATTAAGTTAACAACTAACCCTTGAATCGTTCAGTAAACGATTCGGTAGAGCTCGGTGGCACGTAGCTTACTTAACGTATTTATTTAGGAACTTATAAGATATTCCGTGATAGGAATATTGTAGAATGCACGCTAGCGAGTCACGTCTTGGAAACGGCATCACGGAGTCGTATTTAGCTAGCTTTGCACATGGAAATCCAGGTGAGTTCATAACCCCCACTTTTTACTGTTTTACATTTTTATAAATGTTTTCGGGGGTGGAAAGACATGCAAGTTTTTACAAAAGCAAACACTATTTTGATGAACGAAAACACATATATATAAACCATGTTGCAAATGAATTTCAACGAACTCGAAAGGTTTACAAAAGGTTTATACTAAACATACCGGTTTTACAAAACGTGCATGATTTTCATGACTAGTGACAGGAATGTCCTAGTTACTACAACGGAACTGGGTTGGCCAGCGTACGAAAAACGAGACAACTCAGGGAGATCATATCCCCCTTTTCTTTCAACGTTTCGGTTTACAACTTTAGGGGGGAAATACATGTCAAACTTAGGTATGATTAAGTTATGGAATGAACTCTTAGATCATGTGAGCATAGGCTGTAACTGAGGTGCCATTAATCCTTTTGAGGACCAAGGAACAAAGGTTAGATCTAATGGGTACGGGCGAGCCCCACTCACGGTCCATGGGTGACCACTTAGAGTGCTGTTGTGTCCAGCGTCGAGAGTTCGACACTTAAATTGCCTACGCGGGTTGAGTACCTCCTATGTCGTCGCATATATTAATGTCCTCGCGAAATATTAATGATCAACATGTTCATAGACGCTTTACATACCAACTTACAACGCTATAACTTTCAAATGTTTTTAATATCCATTTGATGCAAACTCATAATACATGTATTTACAAACTTTGATAATGTTTTCAACTTATGTACAAGTAAGAGGACGTGTTGGTCCTGCTTACAAAGACTTCTTTTGGGCTCGGCCCATTCTCTTTCGTGCAATGCACAAAGATTTTCGTGGGCTAGACTCACAGTTTTCATATATCATGCCAAGAAAATGATTTTACTATATTTTCTCAACAACTTTAAAACCGGTTATCAAAAAGATTTCTTTTAAATCTTTTCAAAACAAACTATGAACTCGCTCAACTTTATGTTGACTTTTTCGCATGTTCTTTCTCAGGTTTCATTTTCAAAAACTATGGAACGGTTGGAATAGGAGAACCCACGGGATTTCGAGTACTTAGCGGCGTTCCCATTCTAGAAGTCTTAGCTTATTTGCTTCCGCTGTGCAATGAAGATACCAGTCCAGTCACGCCAGCTCTGATTTTTTCGGGGTGTGACAGATTGGTATCAGAGCTATAGGTTTCAGCGAATTAGGTTTCTGTAGAGGTACCTAGGCTTTAACCTCATTTTCCTTCTGGGGACTTAGATTATTAAGACTTGAACGCATACAGAGCGCCTAAGACTTGAATATGGGTTCCAACCGTTGCCAAGAACAATGAGTCAACTGTTTTGATTTTAAACATATACAAATGTTGTGTCGATACACAGTACACAAAACAATTTCCCACATAAAGCAAGACTTTGAGAGTTGTGGTAACACACATTTAGGACCTCTGGAAAACTTATGTCGAAACTCATTAAAGGCCCTCACTTAGAAACTGTGACTAACAACTCGGGTAAGCGCCAATATATATTATGTCGTCTATGCTATCTTACTTACCCGAGCAGGTAACCTACGCGGAACGAAACGCTAGTGCGTGAGTATACATGAAACTTAAATTATACGTCAGCGGACGTCGAAGTACATCACAGACGACTTTCGAGGCAAGGCCTTTGGAAAGCATGATTGGGGACGACAATAAAGATGCCAATTCCGTCAGCGGGATAATTACGGATTAAAATGCGGCAAATTGCAACGTGATCCTGCAAGTGACACGATTCACGCTGAGGTATGTTAAAACAAGATTTCACAACAATCTATTCTTGGTCTGAAGAGACTCACAATGGTTGGCGCTGCAAAGGAAGTCACGTCTTCGCATTCCCCCTACTTTATTAATGGCGACTGCACTATGTTTGACATTCCATGGTAATGTCATCTAACAACCGGCCATTACATGAAATTCCAGGTAAAGTCCTTAAATCCCTTTTGTTGAAATTTTGACTTTTGCATATAATGAGTAGATTTTCGCATTTCTACTCCCCCTAACGGTCATTGCATCACGAAGATTTCATTTCTTGATAGCGAACACTCAATTGCTTCATTTCTTGACAAATTAATATGTTACGCATGTTTTGTTTGTTACACATGCGGTTAAATTGATTCATGAAGACCATCGGCGGCTTCACTCTAAATTGTTGCTTTACTAACATTCAATATTGTTTTGCGATGTTCGTGTTTTGCATTGTAATTTGGATCACTGCATTATTGCTAAGTGTTGACTCTTTGGCATCGAGTCAACGAACTCGTTGAAAACTCATTTTCTTTTCGAGTTACATACATGGTTTGTTTGTTGTAACCATGTCGAAGCTTTCTTATTGATACATGAATTTATTGTTGGATTATGTTTCAACCAAGTTCAATTGATTGGACTTGTTCGTAATATATATTCGATTCAAGATTCCATATGATGGATTGAGGCCATCATATTCGAAATAATCCTAACAAGCACTTCATTTACTTTGAACTATACCATGTTTGTTTGGTCTTTGACTTCATTGAATCGTTTCTTTGATCACGATCACCTTGTGGTGGCGTTTTTCACAAGTTTGAAGCTTGCACTAATCTCGTTGCTCACCTCATGTATGGATTTAATTATTTATTTGTTTATTTATATTAAATCCGCTTGTTCGATTTGTTGTATTAAATCAGTCTTATTGCAATTGTGTGTTAGGATAATGGTACACAAGTTCGTATTGAACATTCTGGTGTACCTCTTAGCAGTACTTTCACCATTGAGCGAACTTTTTGTGGTATTTATTGCTTTTCATCTTCGCTCGAAAACATTATTCATCTGTTTCATTTTCAATTGAAAATCCTATGAGATCTGTTTGAAACAAACATTCAGATTTACTTCATTGAACCTTTCATCTGATTTCAAACAAAGGTGATATTTGTTCGATCACCGCTATTATTGAATTGCTTCATTCACTACGACACCTTGTGATGTCGGTATAAACTTGTAGCTTGGGCTAATCGTGAACGAGTGTTTCATGCAAAACACAGGTGATACTTGTTCGATCACCGCTATTATTGAATTGTTTCATTCACTACGACACCTTGTGGCGTCGGTATAAACTTGTAGCTTGCGCTAATCATGATCGATCGTTTCATGCAAAACTACGTACGTACGTTCTTTGCTTGGCTAATCATTTAAATAGTCTTAATGCAACTATGTATTAAGACGATGATACACCAGGTTCGGTTGTATTTCATTTCGGTGTATCCTTGCAACACGTTGATTTTATTCATTTAATGGTTCAAGAGTTGATAAATCATTTTTATGATTCTACTTATTTGAGTTTGTTGAATTCGAGTTTAACTTATACAACAACCAACGCTAGATTCCGTTGGTAGTAAATTCTATTGTTTCAAAAATTGATTTACAGTTAGTGAACGTTCATTTGGAATTCCACTGGTTGAATTTCCTCTTTTGTTGAACCCAGTAAACCTAGTCACATTGGTGATAGTATCACAACATCTCGTTCGCTTGACATCGATTTCTGGAACAAACTCAGTTAAACTGTTGGGTTCCTATTGTTGCAAAATGTTCTTGCAATCACGTAATCTGAACAAGTTTTGGTTCGATTACACGGTCATTCACTTGGGTACTATTCGGACTTACCTAGGAACGTTATAACTCTAAGGAGATAACGTAGTACAAATTTCGAGGACGAAATTTTTGTAACAGGGGGAGAATGTGACAACTGGTAATTAACGGCTTCTAATTACGCGTTTAACAAATGTTTAAGCGATAATAAGTAGTGTTTAAGACACGTAGATTAACTCATTTAGGCCCTTGGGGTTCCCAGGAACGTTTATTCGGCCCTACAGTGCGCGAATGGTGGTTTAGGGGAAAACCCCTTAAACGTTAAACGACAACGAATTGAAAGCATCGGACACGCGTATTAACTCAAAATTGAAAGATTTTGATATATTTAGCTTCGCTTTCGAATTCTAATGCTCATAGTTAAAACCAGATCGAAAAACGGTTTAAAGTGACGAATGACGCAATTTTTACGCGATTTTTACCGTAATCAGTGAACGAATGCGCAAACGACATCTACCAACACTATTTTACGCATTTTTAAATCAAAATTTTAGGTTGCGATGCTATGTGGTGTTCGGGATTCGTAAACGGGTCCGTAGGAGCTGACAGGCCACTTAAAAATACGAGATTGGGCTTGTGAGCTTTGAGCCCAAGCCCACCTAAAACCCCACATAAGCTAACCATATAAGACTAAGCAAACCACTCCATAGTAATATATGTGTGTAATGCTAAAAAAATATATATACATATATATTTAGATATCTATTTCTTATTATTATTATTATAAGTTTCGACAAGTTAATTGTAAATTATATTTGTGATACGCGTTAGCGCAACCCGAATACAAACGTATAAAAAAAATATTTTTATACGGGCATTCATACTTTCTTTATTATTATTCTATTTGATATACTATTAAAAAAAAAGGAATCACTAGTGCGTATAATTAAACGGGCATTCTATACACCAACCAAAACTTAAATCCACATTCAAAGTTAACCATATGTCCAAAATCCTCCATGATTTACTTTGTCCTTTTTTTATGGATACACTTTGATCAACTTTCTGAATTTGACTTGACCACTCATACTAAACAAATGGAAAGAGTACAAGCAGCATGCTTTTACCCTATCAACCTACATATTATTTAACTTAACCAAAACTATCTCCTTCCCTTCCATTTCGTTAATTTTTATTTTCCACACCCTCCATCTGATTTTCTCTATCACCTTTTAGATGGTGATTTGATTGGTGAATGGAAATTATACAACACCATTATGATCCACACACACCCTAAGCCTGACCATCTCAAGATTGAAACCTCCTTACAATATATGAACAACTACCAATGACCATCCCTTTCATTTTCTCTGTAGACCATAAAAAAAAAATATGGAATTCACGTTCTCAAAAACAAAACATAAACTCACAGACCTTTCATCTTCAACATCCACTTACCTCTCTCCTTTTCTCACGGATCCGGCCGCCGGAGACGAATAACCGGCCGACTGCCGGTGGTTCGGTGGCTTGGTTTTTCAGGCAAGACCCCCCCCCTTGATGAATTCTCGATGACGGGGCGAAGAACAGAAGAGAGAGAGAGAGGAAGATAGACGAAGCGGCGCCGCCGCTCACGGCGGCGACGGCGGTGGAAGCGACGATGGTGGTCGGTGGTGTCTCGCCGGCGACGTTAAGCTCCTGAGATGATGCAGATGTTTTCGACAATGAAGAGAGGATGTTGACAGTGGTGGTTCGAGTGGCGATAGCTGTGGTGGACGCCGGAGCTCCGGTCCGACCGTCGACGACAGTAAGCTCAGTTCAGGTTTGTATTCTGTTGGTTTCATGGAACAAGTCAACTTTTGGACTCGAGTTACTATAACATGAGTTTGGTTCAGCCTGTCGGTTCAACAAAGTGCAGCTTGGCTAAGGGTAGTTTCGGGTCAGATTATAGTTTCGGGTCAACACCGGGTCAAACCCGGTCAGAGCTGGTCAAAGACGGTAAACGGGTCAAGTCCCGAGCTTCGGGTCGGCAGTGGTCAAGTCAGTTTTGGTCAGCCGGTTCGGGTCAAGCGGCTTGGTCAGATGATTCGGTTCAGTTGACTCGGTCAACTCAGTGAGTGTTTCGACACGAAGATTTGGTAAAGATTAACGACGCGTTTAATATTTATGTTATATTTTTAGTTTTAATACTTACGTGGCAAACGAGCTCGAAACGATTTAACTATAGTTTGCGCTTCTTGAAATTTTTAGCAAATTGATATAGTGTTTGAATCTTGATTGAATTTTTATAAAATAACGACAACTTGTGTTGTCGGGTGTGTCCAAAAACAGAGGGAACTCTGCCCGTTTTTCGAGAAAATCCGTAAAAACAAAACCTGTTTTATTACAAAACGACCTTTATGACAATCAATATATATGTATATATTTCCTCGACGACACTTTATAACCTACAAGAAACAACGATAACACGGATTCTTTTTATAAAAATATATATGGTTTTTATATTTATTTCAAATATCTAACGACACGATTTTGTTTTATAAAATAAATATAGTTTATATATTTATTCCAATTATCGAGCAACACGAATTCATTTTATAATAATAAATATAGCTTATATATTTATTTCTAATATCGTACAACACGAATTGTGTTATAAAAATAATTATAGCTATATTTATTTTCAAACGTCAAAGGTTCGACGATTCTTTTATAAATAAATATAACTTTATATATTTCTTTTAAATGCCTAAACGGCGTACTATATATCAACGTACGACTTATCGGGACGACTAATGCGATTATACGGATATATTTATATGTTTTTATATAGATATTTATTTATTTTAAAATCTCTCAAGAACTAAGTATTTCCAAAACTTAGTAACTATTAACGACATTAAACGAGACTTAACGTGTATAACTTAATCGTTTCCATTAAGTTAACAACTAACCCTTGAATCGTTCAGTAAACGATTCGGTAGAGCTCGGTGGCATGTAGCTTACTTAACGTATTTATTTAGGAACTTATAAGATATTCCGTGATAGGAATATTGTAGAATGCACGCTAGCGAGTCACGTCTTGGAAACGGCATCACGGAGTCGTATTTAGCTAGCTTTGCACATGGAAATCCAGGTGAGTTCATAACCACCACTTTTTACTGTTTTACATTTTTATAAATGTTTTCGGGGGTGGAAAGACATGCAAGTTTTTACAAAAGCAAACACTATTTTGATGAACGAAAACACATATTTATAAACCATGTTGCAAATGAATTTCAACGAACTCGAAAGGTTTACGAAAGGTTTATACTAAACATACCGGTTTTACAAAACGTGCATGATTTTCATGACTAGTGACAGGAATGTCCTAGTTACTACAACGGAACTGGGTTGGCCAGCGTACGAAAAACGAGACAACTCAGGGAGATCATATCCCCCTTTTCTTTCAACGTTTCGGTTTACAACTTTAGGGGGGAAATACATGTCAAACTTAGGTATGATTAAGTTATGGAATGAACTCTTAGATCATGTGAGCATAGGCTGTAACTGAGGTGCCATTAATCCTTTTGAGGACCAAGGAACAAAGGTTAGATCTAATGGGTACGGGCGAGCCCCACTCACGGTCCATGGGTGACCACTTAGAGTGCTGTTGTGTCCAGCGTCGAGAGTTCGACACTTAAATTGCCTACGCGGGTTGAGTACCTCCTATGTCGTCGCATATATTAATGTCCTCGCGAAATATTAATGATCAACATGTTCATAGACGCTTTACATACCAACTTACAACGCTATAACTTTCAAATGTTTTTAATATCCATTTGATGCAAACTCATAATACATGTATTTACAAACTTTGATAATGTTTTCAACTTATGTACAAGTAAGAGGACGTGTTGGTCCTGCTTACAAAGACTTCTTTTGGGCTCGGCCCATTCTCTTTCGTGCAATGCACAAAGATTTTCGTGGGCTAGACTCACAGTTTTCATATATCATGCCAAGAAAATGATTTTACTATATTTTCTCAACAACTTTAAAACCGGTTATCAAAAAGATTTCTTTTAAATCTTTTCAAAACAAACTATGAACTCGCTCAACTTTATGTTGACTTTTTCGCATGTTCTTTCTCAGGTTTCATTTTCAAAAACTATGGAACGGTTGGAATAGGAGAACCCACGAGATTTCGAGTACTTAGCGGCGTTCCCATTCTAGAAGTCTTAGCTTATTTGCTTCCGCTGTGCAATGAAGATACCAGTCCAGTCACGCCAGCTCTGACTTTTTCGGGGTGTGACAAATCACCCCAAAATTTTTTTCAAAAATTTTCATTTTTTTTACTTGTCTAGGTTTAATTTGGGAATTTCAAGTTCTAAAAAGGTTATATTTTTACAAATTTACAACCGATAGCGTCGTGATAAAAAGAACCAACATAAGAAAATTATGAAACGACATGACAAGTTTAGTAAAATTTGATTATATATACTTGATCACATAAAAACTCATTCCCACAAAAAGTGAGTTTTGAGCCTTTATTGAGCATACAAATATATATCTTTAAACTGAATGCTCGTTTTTCATTTCTTGTGTGAATAGCCGCTTGGTTCTTACGACTTTAGAACTTGCCACAACGATACATTCCCGATCCTTACCAATTTAAACCCGAGTAAGTAAATGACGGAGGCATTAGGACTAACCTTTTTATTTCTACACCATTATTTTTCTTTTTTTTTTACCACCTACCCAAAATCCCCCTAGTTAACCCCTTTGAGTCTAAACCTTTTCATTTCTTAACCCAAAACAAACACCCTTTTACCCACCAAAACCCTTTATCATTTTAAACCCTTTATTTTAGTAACAAAGCTCGGTTTTTCTTATGACTTGCTTATGAAAAAAAATGATGATGATGAGTCCAAAAGAAATAAGCAAACAAGTCTATCAAAAAGAAATTTGTTTGAATAATGGCTTCATCAAAATAAAAAGTTACAAAATAATTACAAGTCTTAACGAAAACCGACGCTTTTTACGCCTTTCGCCCTTTTACTAACTACTAACCCAACCACCCACCTTTAGCCCAAGCCTAACCCTTCACCCAAAAAGTCCTCTTGATATTTACAAAGGTATATAGTTAAAAAGGAGGTGGATTGATTGCTTGGCAAGCTTATGGTAGGAGTAAGTTCCATGCCGGTCTCGAGTGATTCACTAAAATACATCTTCAGCCGAGTGTTGAGTGATCCCTCGTGAGGTATGTGAACTTGTATATAAATGGAATTTTAAAAAGGCATGTTATGCCCTAATAAGTAATTTATCTTATGAAATGTTTTAAATAAATCATGACGAATATGATTGTAAATAAATAAAAATAAAACTTAATAAAGAATCTTGGAAATCCCGACACTCTATGACAAGCCCAAAAACCTTCTCTTCTACCCATTCCATTTGGGAGTGTAAAGCCACATTATAAGGAGTTTTGCTTGAGGACAAGCAAAGATTCAAGTGTGGGGGTATTTGATGTGCACAAAATGCAACATATAAATTACATCAATTGTGGCATAAAACTAACCCTTTTTTAGTACTAATGTTGGAAAAAGTGTGTTTTTGTCTTCCTTTTTGTATTTTCAGGATAAAATGAGTTCAAATGAACAAAAGAAGCAAAAAGACAGCCAAATCTAACATAAAAACAAGAAAAGGAACAAACGTGGCATGCCCGACCCCCCGACAGCATCTTCCCAAGCAAAACAAGAGAACAGAAGGCTTAACACGCCCCGTGCTCAGTGAGCACGAGGGCGTGCCCAAGTGTCTGCAGAAAATACAAAGTTGTACAAGCTTCTATCACCCACCATGGGGGCGTGCCCAGCGGACACGGGGCCATGGTCAACTCTAAGAGTCTCAGAATCTAGGGAAATCTTAATAGTACAGATACGCTTCTGCACACGGGGTCGTGCCCAGCGGACACGGGGGCGTGGTCAACTAATGCAGATAAACTGCAATTAATGAAGAAAGAGAAGGGGATGGACACGGGGCCATGCCCAATGGACACGGGGCCATGCCCGAGCTGCTGTTCAGGCTATAAATAGGGGTGCTTGGCTCATTTGCAAACCTTCCCTTAGCACACCACCTCTATCACACTCCACCCACCCACCACCACCATCACACCACCATCATCCATCATCCATCATAGAGTGTGTGAGTCGTCTCGGGATCCAAGATTGATCGTAAGAGTTCTTGACAATTAAAGGCCATGTTTGCCTAAGTCTCTTACATCACTTGGTGAAGACAAGTGTTTAGTGTAATACTTTTTATTTTTAATCTTTTCGCACTTTTTATTTGGTTATGTATTAATGACTTTAATAACTAGTTTCTTATGTTGAAGGTGATTCTTCCTTATCGTTTGTCTGTGGTGTCTTGGCATTATTTTACTGTCTATATAAAATAAAAGATTATCACCATTCATATCTCCACGGTCTATATGGAGATATGTTGGCTACCTGGTCGGGGGTTAAGGGAACAGTTTAGTAAGAGTCTTGCCTTGTTCAGTGTATAGATCCTGCAAGGATCTGGGTCCAATTTAGTAGGACCTCCTTCAATACCCACCGGTATTGGATGGCGGGGGTCCAAACTCTTTGATCCCCTCATATGTAAGCTACTATTAAAACTTTAACCCGGCTACTTAGGGCTGTATCCCTGCTGACTCGGACTACTTAGCCGAGGGTAGTGTCACCTTCAAAAGAGGGGCCTACCACATTATGCATTAATAACTTAATTAATTATCTTTCAATAATCCAACCCTTTAGGATTGTATCCTTGCTGACTCAAACTACTGGGTTGAGGGTAACATCACCTTCAAAAGAGGGGCCTACTACAATAACTAAGATAATCTCTTAAAAAGTGCAAAAGTGCGGAAATAATAAAAAGTTACACTATACACGAGTCGGATCCAAGTGATTCATCTTGTCTATCTGTTTTTATTTTTATTTTATTTTTTAGCATTTTAGTTAGTTTTATTTTTCTAGATTAAAAACCTTTTTCTAACTTTTGATTTGATTAGACATTGAAGATAAACTGGTACTAAAAGCTCTTGTGTCCTTGGACGACCTCGGTATCTTACCAACACTATACTACGCTCACGATGGGTGCACTTGCCCATATGTGTGTTTAGTGTTAGAAAATATCGTGTTTTATAAATTTAAAACTTGGCTAAAAAGTGTAAAAGGGCTTAAAATATATATCAAAAATATATAACACCACACACACATCAGCTGCAATGCTTCATTTATCACTCTCATCCCTAAGAAGAATGACTCGCAGACAGTTACAGATTTCCGGCCAATCTCGTTGGTTAGTTTCCTGTATAAAATTCTTTCAAAGACACTTATGAACTATCTTAAAAAATTTATGGATCCCCTCATATCAGCAAACCAATCAGCCTTTGTTAGCGGGAGGTACATTCTTGACATCCCTTTAATTATTAGCGAAACGGTCTCCTGGGTAAAAAGAAATAAACGCAAACTTCTGATTTTTAAAGTCGATTTTCAGAGAGCGTGTGACTCTCTCAACTGGAAATTCTTGTTTAAAGTCATGGAGAATATGGGTTTCCCGGAAAAATGGGTTTCTTGGATTCAAGGGTGTTTAAAATCAGGAAGGGGCTCGGTTTTGGTAAACGGCTCTCCCACGGGGGAATTCCCATTTAAAAGAGGGCTCCGTCAAGGAGACCCCCTTTCACCGTTTCTGTTTATTATAGCGTTGGAAGTTATAAATATGTTTATGAAAAGGGCCATGGAATTGGGAATGTTTCATGGGGTCAAATTTCCGAACAGAGGACCGGTTCTATCGCATCTTTGCTATGCGGATGATGTCCTTTTTATAGGCGAATGGTCGGAACACAATGTGGTCAGCTTATGCCGATTTTTAAGGTGTCTCAGTTTAGTCTCCGGGTTACAAGTGAACCATAAGAAATGCCAATTGTTCGGAGTAGGAGTGGAGGAGGCGGAAGTAAATCAGATGGCGAGAACTCTAGGGTGCAAGGCGAGTGAGTTCCCATTCCTATATCTCGGTATCCCGATTGGGGAGAATATGAAAAAGGGCGAAACATTGGCAGCCAGTAATCGATAAGTTTCATAAAAAGTTATCCTCATGGAAGGCTAGATAACTTTCCCTTGCGGGTAGAGTGACGCTTGCAAAAGCGGTCCTCAAAAGCTTGCCTTCTTATTATTTATCTCTTTTTTCAGCTCCGAAAGTTATAATTAAAAAACTGGAAGGTTTGAGAAGGGATTTTGTGTGGGGAAAATTGGGAACGAGAAACAAAATGAGGTGGATTCGGTGAGAAAAGATGATAAAACCAAAGACTCACGGGGGGATTGTGATCGGTGGAATCGAAGACTTCAATATTGCCATGCTCTCCAAATGGTGGTGGCAGTTCAAGAATGAACTGACCCAACTTTGGGCAAAGGTTATGGTGGCCATCCACAAAACGACAAAGAATTGCAAGTTAATTCTGGTTAAGAAGACAGTCCCGGGGGTGTGGAAGAACATATGTGCGGTCGGGGGAACCTTATTTAAACTTGGTATTTGCATACAAGATAAACTTAAGGTTGAAGTTGGGGAGGGGGCGAACACGCGGTTCTGGCTGGACCGCTGGGTCATAGGGGAACCTCTCAAAGACCTTTTTCTAGATCTTTTCTGTATGGCAGCTGATAAATTTGCGAGTGTAAAGGCGTGTATGAAGATTATAGGTGCAACTACAAAATGGGCCTGGGACTGGGCTGAAAGCCCAGCCGCAATTAGCGAATGGCTGCAGCTGGGGACGTTGATGCGGTTGCTACACCAGTTTAAGGCGGGTAGCGGTAGAGATAAATGGAAATGGGATAATAACTTTGGTTACGATTTCTCAGTAAAAGTAACAGGCTGGATATTATCACTAAGAATGTTACCGATGAGAAAGTGCATTGGAACCCGTGGGCTCCTCCTAAATGCAACTTGCTTCAATGGCGAGCCATGTTGGGTAAGGTTGCAGCCAAAGACGAACTTTTTGCTCGTGGAATCAGCATGTTAAGTGGCACTTGTGACAGATGCGGGTTTGGCTGGGAAGACGCAAACCGTATTTTCGTGAATTGTATGCTTGCAAGAAGTATATGGTGGGAGATGTTTGTATGGGTTCGCATCCCTTTTCTTGTAGATGTGAACAACCTCAAGGATCTTCTGAAAGTGGTACATAAGAGTCACGGGTCTGGTTTATGGAAGCGGCTCGTGACCACGGTGGCATGTGCCACCGTTTGGAGAATATGGGAGGCTAGAAATAAAAAGCTTTTTGAAGGGAAGTTCATCCAACCTCGGAAGATGGTCAATTTTATAAAAGAAGACGCGTATGTTTGGGTGAGCCAAAGATCAAAAGTCACAAACCTAACCTGGGAAAAATGGAATGCCTTTGATGTAGTAGATTGTATTTAAGTGTTGTTCTTTGTTTTGGGGTTTCCGTTTTGTATTTTCAGCCCATTGCTGGCTCTTTATATTTATATATAAAGCAATTTGTCGTTAAAAAAATAAAGTCTATATATTAAATCTGCTATAAAAAATAGAAAAAACAATTCACTAGCTGCAACCGCCAGTTTTCTCCAATGATTGTTTATTCCCTCTCATGCGAGATGGAAATGTTTAATTAATTGGAGATCATAGTTGCCCATGGCATTATAGCCTAGTGACATTTTGGTGGTGGGATAAGACTTATGACCATTATGTCATGGGTTCGATTCCAACAAGTGGGGTTTTTCCCATATTTATTGGGTTTCCTCCTGAATTGGTGTATTGGCATTATTGTCTAGTGGAAATGGATATGATCGGGGGATTCCGCTAGTGGCACGATTATATTCTAGTGGTCCGTCAGTGATCCAAATTTGCCGTTAAAAAAATTAGTGATCATAGTTATATATGTCGTTGACATCGAACTGTGAATAATTGAGTATCCATCTATTTTTTTTATGTTGTTTGGGTTTGTGCTAACCTTAAGACGAATTATGTCGAATTTACGTATTATATATTCTTATGTTCCCACTAAAGTCAATGGGAACAACATGAAATCTCAACCGTTAGATGAAACTGAAATTAAATCCTAAGGGGCTGTTTGTTTAGGTCTGAATGGCCACATTAAGAGGCAAGCCTCTGAATCGGACAGAGGCAAGGTGCTTGGTTCACCAAATAAGCATCTCTTAAAGAAACCATTCAGAGCAGAATGGTTCAGATAATTTTGAGATCTGGATAGAAATTATTACATGTATACCCTTATACCCTAGACCCATCTCTTCTTCCACACACAGCCGCACTTCCCCTCATTTTCTTCCACCATCGAGCTCCTCCACTCTGCAGCGCCCTCCCCATTAATCGGAGGTCCACTCTGCAGCGGCGACCTTCTTCACCATCGACCTCCTCCACTCGCACCGCCATCTCCACAGCCGAACTTCTTCACCGTCGATCTCCTCCACTCTACTCTGTCAACCTTCTTCCGCAGTCGACTAAGGTACAAACAAATACCTATATCTCTGTTGTTTAATATATATCTGTTTCGATTGCTTTTTTTATTTGTTGTTTGATTTATCTCTAGGATTCAAAAAAAGGAACTTTTTGTTGAATGTCTTCGATGAATAAAAAATGATTCATTTTGTCATCATCTTAATTTGTTTTATCTGAACTCACAAGATTAATAAATAAAAAAATTAAATTGTTGCACCTTGGAGTTTAGGATTCAACAAAGGAACTTTTTCTTGAATGTCTTCTAGACAAGCTTAAAAGATGATTCATTGGGCTACTGTCCATATATTGTACTAAATCCTGTTGTTGAAAATTTTGCACATTAGTGATTTTTATTGTAGCCTAAAGTTCATGTTATCATTAACAACTGAATAATAATATGTTCTGTTTGAGTTTGAATATGATTTTGAATTTGATTTTGGTGCTATCGATTAAGGTACTGTTTCTCTGTTTGGTGCTATATCTTTGTGATGTATAGTTTGAATATGATTTTGAAGCATGTATTGTGTTTTGAATTGTTCAAAGAAATGGCACAAAAAAGGGTAGGACTAATTGAAACCTAGAGGGTGTTGAGAAAACATTTCTTGAAACATGTCTTCAAGAAATCACACTTTGTGGACGTGAAGGGAGCAGTCTTAAACCACACTCATGGAAGAATGTAGGTGAAAAGTTGAAAATAGAACACAATTTCGTAGTGGATCAAAAGCAAATGAAGAATCGTTATGATTATACAAAATCAAAATTTGCGGCATGGTTAAAGCTTAAAAACAAAACCGGTAATGTTTATGATCAAATGGTTCAAATTAAAATTGTACGAATAGTATGAATTTCTATTTGGATTATAGTATGTTTCCATGAACTTTGAAGAATTTATGTGTAAGTTGGATTTTCTATTATGTTTTGTATTTTTTTAAGTTATTCATCATTCAGTACAAAGCACTAAAGAAACAACAATATTTCATTCAACACAAAGTAGTTCAGATGGGTAAAAATGTCATTTTACACAGTCATTCAGAGGTGCAACCAAACATCACTTTACTTGTCGCAACCCCCGATCCCTAATCCCCGGGAGCGGGTGGCCGTGAGCCAGTTTCGGTGGTATCACATGATTGTCCAATTTGGCAGCGGAATTTTTCATCAGGACCGTAGTTAGGAAATATTTTATCATAGTAAATCACCACATTTTATAACATTAAACACATGGGTAAAACCCAAGTTTTCAGTATACACACTTTTATAGGAATAAATCCTATTTTATTTAACAAAAACATCTATTTTATTCTTAGGTAACTTTATTGCCACTTTTCCAAGCCTTCAGTGTTGTCCAGCTGGCTTCTATTTGGCTCTCACATTTTGTTACCTGAAACGCATTTTAAAAGCATTTTGTCAGTGGAAATACTGGTGAGTAAATCCCAGTTTAAGTAAAACCATTTCACAGTGTACAGTATTGAGGGCGCATCCGCAATTACATTTGTTTCCAAGATATAACAATTAACATCAGTGGTACTGTCGTACTCAACTTGTGGAAATGTTACTCCTTGACCAGGTGGTAACAAATTTTGTATACAAAACCCCAACATACCCACTATAATTGTATTCTTACAAATACTCAATAACTGTTATTTGCATGGAAAGGTATTCAAGGTTTTGTAAAAACAATAAATAAAAAGGTTTTCAAAAAGTGGATCAACTCACATTGCTGTCTTAGGGTTTTTAGTAAGGATTTCCTGGGATTAATCTATAAATTACACAAATGCACGTGTGTTAGTATAATAACCCATTTTAACATTAGTAATACCCTCCCCGAGACGGCATTCCAACGACTACGTCGGGCAGAACCACGACAGCCGTTACAGAACCCTAGATCAATCGGCAGAGTATCTAATACGTCTCCAGGGGTTATGATACTTACATCGTAGCAGAACCTCGCTATTTAGGGGGTATAATACCCGCGTATAATAAGCCTACTATCAGAAATTGAGATTGAGAATTGAATTTTGAACGAGCAGACTGAAGATCCGAGGCCATCTATTTATAGTTGCTGAATTCGACTTTCACGCGGCCCGCGTAAAGGTAAGCTTAGGCTTACGCGGCCCGCGTCAAACTCGGGTCAACGTATAGCTTGGCTGGGTCAACACATAGGTCTGCCGGGTGTTGGGCCACGTGGCCTCACTGGGCTTTGCCACATTCTGGGCTTCTCGCGGCCCGCGTGAAGGTTGGGGTGGGGTTACACGGCCCGCCTCAACTTAAAATTTCAGATTTTTAATTTATTTTTTAATGCTATATTGTATTTTGGGCTCGGTTTTCACATACAGGGTGTATTTAAAGACATATTGGGACATTTTAAATATTTTTTGGGTATCGGAAAAATTACGAGGGTGTCTGTTTTCTTGAGGATTGTTACATCCTCCCCACCTTGTTTTAGAGCTCGTCCTCGAGATCTACAGGAATAGGTGTGGATATTTCTTTTGCATTTCTGATTCAAGCTCCCATGTGTACTCAGGTCCTCTTTTGGAGTCCCACTTCACTTTGACCAGAATTAATCTCTTATGCTTGAGATTCTTAACTTTCCTGTCTTCGATCTGTAGAGGCCTCTCAACAAACTTGAGTTGTTCATTTACCTTTATATCTTTAAGAGGCACTATAAGTGATTCATCAGCTAGGCATTTCTTGAGATTGGATATATGAAATACATCAGCTATTCTTCTAATAATCTCAAAAGGTCCAACATACCTGGGACTTAGCTTTCCTCGTTTGATGAATCTTACCACTCCTTTCCAAGGAGAGACTTTTAACAATACCTTGTCACCTACTTGAAATTCCAATGGCTTACGTCTGTTATCAGCGTAGCTCTTCTGTCGATCACGTGCTGCTTTCAGTCGTTCCTTGACTTGAATGATCTTATCGGTTGTTACCTGAACTATCTCAGGTCTAGATAGTTGTTTTTCCCCAATTTCTGCCCAACAGACTGGCGTTCTGCACTTTCATCCATAAAGTGCTTCGAATGGTGCAGCATTGATACTTGTGTGCTAACTATTATTATAAGAAAATTCTATTAAAGGTAAGTGATCGTCCCATTTACTTCCGAAATCAATTACACAAGCTCTAAGCATGTCCTCCATTGTCTGAATTGTCCTTTCGCTTTATCCGTCCGTTTGAGGATGGTAAGTTGTGCTTAGATTCAACATGGTTCCCATTGCTTTTTGGAAACTTGCCCAAAAATGAGAGGTAAAACGGCTATCCCTATCAGAAACAATTGATAAAGGTGTAACACCCTGTGTTACCGAATGTCAAAGTCAAAGTCAAAGTCAGGATTGACTTCTTTAACTATAGTTAGTCTATTCTATGTTGGTGTTTCTGTTAGTTGTATTATGTGAAGTACGTGTTATTAATCAAAGTAATCGAATGTTTATCGACGCGAAACGATTTGCGACTGTGAATAATAGGAAGTAACAATGCGATAAAGTCAATCAATCGACAATCAAGCTAATCGAATCATCTTCGAACTCGAAACTCGAATTACGCGAATTCTGGTGTTAGTATACGTGTGTGTGTGCCTTATGTGTTACTTGTGCATGTTTACTTTATGTGATGTGTGATCAATCAAATCGAAACTCGAAACTCAATCGAACTCAATCGAAATCGAATCATGATAAATGGTGGCGGAAAGATAGTGCGAAATATAGATGCTTGTATGTAGATATAGTAGTTGGGATTAAAAGTAATTTGAATAGGAAACTCTATCGTATTCGTATCGTCTTCAATCGAAATCGAAATATCAGAAATCGTTGCACCGAACGCTCAAAACAGGCTGTTGATCGATCAGGCTCCTAGCCGATCGAACAGCCCAGCCGATCGGATGGACTGTCCGATCAAAGCAGGCTGTCCGATCGGGATACCTGGCCGATCGACCAGCCCTTTCCTCTTTGGGAAGCCTATAAATAGCCCTGTCATTATCATTCTTTCCACTTTTGGAAACTCTCTGACCGACCAGCTCGTGCTCTTCACTATTTCTCAGATTTCTCAATCCCGGTAAGATTTCATCCTAAATCTTGTACTTTCTTGATCAATGCACGCTCCTACACCTTTCTATCTTTCAAATCTTGATTTCTAACCATGAAATCATCAAGATCTAAGTGTTCTAGGATGATGTCATCATGGTGTTCTTGAAGAACTTCATGTTTTGGCCTCAATCCACCAAGAATCACTTGGATCTAGCCACTTTCCACATAAACAAACAAAGATCTACCACAGATCTAAACATATTCACGGTGGAAAAGATTGAAACGGAGCTTGAACCCACTCACTAATCATTCTAATAGTTGTATGGTTCAAGATTCGGATTCTATCTACGAGATTCACCGATTTCGGGTTAAACTATAAACTCCGTTTCGAACCGTTCACCGGCCGGACTTGGGTGATTCCTGTCCAAGCAGGGGAAACAAGTAAGAACGAAGGTTCCATGGTTCAGCTCGTTGTCAAAATACCTCGATATAACGTCAAGCAATCAGAACAGCCAAGTGTTAGACGAACAGGCCGACCAGGTCAGGATGCTGACCGATCGGACAGGCTGTTTGAACGAACAGCCCAACCGATCGGACATGTCAGCCGATCGACCAGGCCAGCCGATCGGCTAGCACTGGCCCCACACTTTAACAATTTCATGAAGTCTAGTATTGAACGAAGTGCTGTTCGATTGAACTACGGTTTGATTTGAATTACTCTTCGGATCATGAGATACTATGCTTCAACACTTAATCGATTTTTAACTCGTTCGACGTATTGGAGTGCCACCCGATCGAACATGTCGTCCGATCAGGTGACATCCTGCTGAGGACTTACTACTGAAGTACCTAACCGATCGGTTAAGCCGGCCAATCGAACGACCCGTTTGATCGATCCACCTGAAAGGTAAGGACACTTCAATGTTCTCAAATACTACAACGAAAACTTCAAAAGGTCAAGCCATCATACACAAACACATCCTACTCAAAGGAAGAAACAATCTACTCGAACAGCCCAACCGATCGAGCCTACCGGCCGACCGAACAGGCTGTCCGAACGGACTATCAAACCGAACGAACAACCCATCCGATCGAACCTACCGTTCGATCGACCAGGCTGTTCGACCCATCGACATTTGTATTCGTTTTACGTGTTACTCATCGTTATGATATCGAACTATTCAGGCTAACCCTACTCTCAAGCGCTCCCTTCAATCCATCAACCGCTGTGAGTATACTCGATCCCTTTTTGCTTTTAGCACTTTTGGGTGTTACATACGTTACTTATACGAAATCACATCAAACACACTACTCAATCATTTCAAACGCTAACCGTTACCGAATGTATTACGTGACTAAATGAATGCTTGTTGTTATGTTTACACGTGGAATGTTGTCTACCTGCCTTAACGACGATAGTACTATAGTTTGGACTCAGCACCCATTCACACGGGGGTTGTTAAGGACCATTACTTGCATGGATTACGGTGGTAATAATGTATTGCGAACTGCCTCGGGCAGTCAACCCGCAGTCATTGGTATCGATAGTTCCATGTCGATAATTAACATGCTTCGTTTTCCTCTGTGTACGTGCTGGTTATGCGTAAACTATTTCGAACTCTATTATGCTATTATCAAACTTGTATGCTCACCTTTACATTTTATGTATTGACTTTATTTAACGTATGTGGCAGGCAATTAGGATGCTTATCTGCTAGGAAGGCGAGCTTAGAATAAGCGTCTAGAGCATAGTTGTCTGTAGATCTTGCAGATCGAGTCTCTAGAAGCATTTGAACAATTTTTATATTCAAAATCTGAGTTGTCAGAACGGAATATTTGACTTGATGTTATCTGTAATAATTTGTTTGCTATTTGAGGTACGGTATGGGAAGTATTATATAAATTGAATAGTGATAATAATTGTTATGGAAACTTCTGGACAATCTGTTTCGCTCAGTGCCATGCCCCGATGATTCCGCCATCGGTTGGGGTGTGACAAAAGGTATTCCATGTAATGAAATAGTTTCATTTACATACAATTTGGCTAATTGTTCCATACCAAAAGTTTCCTTCATTGGTAAGAAATGAGCTGACTTAGTTAGCCTACCTACAATCACACAGATTGTATCATTACCTTCTCTTGTTTTGGGTAATTTGTTAACAAAATCCATTGTTATCAATTCCCATTTCCAAACTGGCATCTCCAATTGTTGCAACAAACCTGAGGGTTTCTGGTGTTCAGCTTTGACTTGAGAACAAGTTAAACATTTAGAAACATAAGCTGTTATATCCTTTTTCATTCCTATCCACCAGAAATTTTTCCTTAAATCCTGGTACATTTTATCACTTCCTGGATGCATCGTATATTTAGACTTATGGGCTTCTTCTAATATACGGTGACGTAGGTTCCCTAATTTAGGTATCCACATTCTATCTTTATGGAATCTCCAAATTCCATCTGTACCTTGTTTTAATTTTTCAGTATCGTCCTTGATTACTGATTCTTGTACTTCCCTTATTTGATCATTTAAATCTACTTGTAGATTTAATTTAAGAGAACGTACCCTTTTTGGCTTTTCATGATATTTTCGACTTAAAGCATCAGCCACTACATTGGCTTTTCCTTCATGATACTGGATATCACAATCGTAATCACTAAGCAATTCCATCCAACGTCTTTGTCTCATATTCAACTCTTTTTGCCCAAAAACATACCTTAAACTTTTATGATCTATGAATATGGTAAACTTACTACCATAAAGATAATGTCTCCAAATTTTAAGGGCAAAAATTATAGCTCCTAGTTCTAAATCATGGGTTGAATAATTCTCTTCATGATTCTTAAGCTGTCTAGAGGCGTAAGCTATAACCTTTTGATGTTGCATCAACACACATCCATAACCTAACTTAGAAGCGTCACAATAGACTACAAAGTCTTCAGTTCCTTCTGGTAACGCTAGTATGGGTGCATGGGTTAATCTTTGCTTAAGGATTCTAAAGGCTTCTTCCTGTTTTGGTCCCCATTCAAACTTAATGGATTTACAGTTAACTTGGTTAAAGGAATAGCTATTCTAGAAAAATCTCGAATAAATCGTCTATAATAACCGGCTAATCCTAAGAAACTTCTTACTTCGGTTGGCGACTCAGGGGTTTTCCATTTGGTAATTGCTTCGATCTTTGCTGGATCCACATGAATTCCTTCATGATCGACTAAGTGTCCAAGAAATTGTCCCTGTTCTAACCAAAACTCGCACTTGGAAAACTTAGCGTAAAGCTCTTCCTTTCTTAATAGACTTAAAAGTAAGTGCAAATGTTTTGCATGCTCTTCTTTACTCTTAGAGTAAATTAGAATATCATCTATGAAGACAATTATGAATTTATCCAAATATGGCTTACATATTCGGTTCATCATGTCCATAAATGCGGCTGGGGCATTGGTTAAACCAAATGGCATGACAGTAAATTCATAATGACCATACCTTGTTCTGAATGCAGTTTTAGGAATGTCCTCTTCCTATACCTTTAATTGATGATATCCTCATCTTAAATCGATTTTACAGAAAAATCGAGCTCCTTGCAGTTGATCGAACAGATCATCGATTCTTGATAATGGATACCGATTCTTAATCGTGACCTTGTTCAATTCACGGTAGTCAATGCACATACGCATTAATCTGTCTTTCTTTTTGACAAACAAAATCGGCGCTCCCCATGGTGATGAGCTTGGTTGTATAAATCCTTTCTCCAACAATTCGTCTAATTGTTTCTTTAGCTCCTGCATTTCGGCGGGTGCCAAACAGTAAGGTGCTTTGGCAATCGGTGCTGTCCCTTTTAGTAAATGGATTCTGAATTCAACTTCCCTGTCTGGAGGTAATCCTGACAATTCTTCTGGAAATACATCTGAAAACTGGGATACTACTGGAATGTCTTTTAGTTCTTTTCCTTTAGTGTTAGTG
Organism: Helianthus annuus; assembly: GCF_002127325.2. Lineage (NCBI taxonomy): Eukaryota > Viridiplantae > Streptophyta > Magnoliopsida > Asterales > Asteraceae > Helianthus > Helianthus annuus. The sequence continues at coordinate 122,017,067 of NC_035440.2, read as the reverse complement.
ATTATAGAAATCAAATACACTATCGATCCTTTTCTTATATAACCTGCAGTTTTTATCACAGAAATGAATTTAGTGGATCTAGATGTTTTATCTCCTTTAATTGTGATATTTTCACCCCTTGGTGAATTTACTTGAATTGACTTTTGATCACATAAAATACTGGCTTCATTGGCTATTAACCAATCCATTCCTAACACGACATCAAATCCTGCCAGATTCATTGGGTAAAGGTTTGCAATAAACTTTTGATTAAAAAATTCTATTCTTGCTCCCTGCAAGATTTCAGAAATCCTAACGGTTTCTCCATTTGCTGTCTCTACTAGACATTCTTGTGGTAGTTTAGTTAATGATTGATTTAGAAGTTTGCAAAACGAGGTATTGATAAAACTTTGGTTTGCACCAGAGTCAAATAATACTTTAGCAAAAATATCATTAACTAAAAACGTATCAGCTATGACGTCTAGGATCATCTTGGCTTCATCTGCAGTTAGAACAAATGCTCTAGCATTTTTAGTGTTCTTGTTGTTTGCAGGTGGAGCTAACTTCGGACAATTTGGCTTGATATGACCTTTTTCTCCACAATTGAAGCACAATCCATTACTGGAGTTCCTCCTGCAATCTTCTTCCTTGTGTCATGGTGCCTTGCAGTAATTGCAATGAGTGGAGCATCTTCCAGAATGCTTCTTCTTGCAGATCCTGCAGTATGGTGCAGAGGTAGAACCTACATTCCTACGGTTAGAATTCCCAGAACAGAATTCTTGAGTAAGCCTTTGGGTTAGGTTTCTCCTCTGATCTTCTTCTCTAGTACGCACCATTTTATCAGTCAAGGTATTGGCTAGTTCTACAGCTTCTTCTATGGTTTGGGATCTAGCTGCCTTGACTACATGCCTAATTTCTCCAATTAATCCCCAGATGTAACGAGAGATTAATACCGGTTCAGGTGATACAAGGGTTGGTACTATTCTAGCGTATTCAAAGATTGTAGTAGTATATCCCTTACTATCTACCCCGGTCATTCTAAGGTTCAGAAACTTATTGGCTATCTGCTCCTTTTCATTGGGAGGACAGAACTTCCTTTCTACCATATTTTTAAATTCCTCCCATTCCATGTTATAAACCTTATCACTTCCCCTTGATTGGAGGATACTGTTCCACCATTCCAGGGCTGAGTTCTTAAACAGATTAGAAGCAAACATTATCTTATCTTCTTCAGCACACTTGCTTATTTTCAAAACAGCCTTAGTCTTCTCTATCCAGCGTAGAGCTGCAATGGGTCCTTCATTGCCCGAGAATTCTATTGGTTTGCAGGACCATAATTCTTTGTAAGAACAACCATATGGCATGGTTCTTCTTCTTTTGGGAATGGGCACTTGAAGTACGGGTCCATTTTTTATGCTGTGTTCTGGTTCAATTGGTCGCTTACTGCTATGCTTACTTTTATTATTCGCTTCTTGAACCGTTTGAATAATAAATGGCATTGCATCTATGATTCCTTGTGCCACTATGTGTTGAACGGCATTATTATCAATTTGGTTTCCATTGTTATTGTTGTTCGGATTCTCGTTATTCAGATTATCATTATTCGAGTGGTTGTTGTTCTGGATATTATCATTCTGGTTTTCCTGATTCACTTCGTTGTCCATCTGAATTTTAAACATTTACCAAATATTAATATTACCAATAATATTTGAATATAGCTAATCACATGTCACACACTTTTGGTCAAAAGCGTCGATCATTGCGACTTACTCTATTCATATAGTATGCATCTATTACACACCAGTACTGAAATAAAAATTACAATATCGACTGAAATTTAAAACTACACTACTAGTAGTAGGCATCCGTAGGTTTTTTTAACACATACACACATATATTATTATATTATATTATTATTTCTACCGTTCCCACCATCTATTCAGGGATATGGATTCATCCAAAAATCCATATCGCGTTCATCGTATTTCCATACGAGACGCTCTCCCACCTGTCGCATTCTCTCACTACTTTCTAAAATTTCCTCACCGAAAGTCCTAAGTTCTTGTACGTTTTCTGCACTCATTGGGGGTGCAGGTTCTAGGACTGGGTTTGGAATCTGGGGTGCGGGTTCCTGATATGGAGGTATAGGGGCCTGGTATGGGTAAGGATTTTCTAAAAGCTCCCTAATGTATGCATCGTTATTAAAATAGGGATCTAGAGTATCTAACCCTAGATTGGCTCCTAGGTTGGGCATTGGCACATCTTCGTGAATCGGGTAGCGTTGCACATAGTCCCTAACATCATCCCACCAGGTGTCGTAATTTGTGTCTAGTGGATTTGGTGCAGGTACCCTAGGTATCTCCTCCGGGTTGAAATCATGCATTTCTACTTGATTTCCAGGGTTTTCTATTTCCATGGGTTGATCAGGAATTTATGGTTGTGGTTGGGGTGCTAACATTTGCTCCAGGTTTGGGTCAGCTGCAGTGGTTGCTAAGATATGGATATTAGCTATACCCCTATTAAGCATATCCTGGGCATATGCATCGGTTTCTCTCTTTGCTGCGGCTAGTGCTCTCTGGTCTTGTAACTTTTTCATACGCTTCCTACGCTCGTGTGCTCCCCTACTGAACCATCCACTATTTTTCTAAGGAAATGGCTCTTCAGATTGAGCCTTAAATACGAATATTCCTTCTTCTGTATCAGCAGAGTACCCCGAGAGGGCAGGCTGAGAAGAGGCACCTTCGCTGCTAGGCGAACTAGACAATTGACGATACGCGTCAGATGGTCCTTGGTCGCTCATACTGTAAACTAACAAATAGTCAGATAACACATAACAAGAAAATACAATTATACACGTATTTCTGTTATTTATTTCCTAACACTTTGAATATTGATGTCAGCAGAACACTTCTGTGGCTGAATCAGTCGCATAGCTCAGATACCACCTTCTGTCGCAACCCCCGATCCCTAATCCCCGGGAGCGGGCGGCTGCGAGCCAGTTTTGGTGGTATCACATTATTGTCTAATTTGGCAGCGGAATTTTTCATCAGGACCGTAGTTAGGAAATATTTTATCAGAGTAAACCACCACATTTTATAACATTAAACACATGGGTAAAACCCAAGTTTTCAGTATACACACTTTTATAGGAATAAATCCTATTTTATTTAACAAAAACATCTATTTTATTCTTAGGTAACTTTATTGCCACTTTTCCAAGCCTTCAGTGCTGTCCAGCTGGCTTCTATTTGGCTCTCACATTTTGTTACCTGAAACACGTTTTAAAAGCATTTTGTCTGTGGAAATACTGGTGAGTAAATCCCAGTTTAATTAAGTTTAAGTAAAACCATTTCACAGTGTACAGTATTGAGGGCGCATCCGCAATTACATTTGTTTCCAAGATATAACAATTAACATTAGTGGTACTGTCGTACTCAACTTATGGAAATGTTACTCCTTGACCAGCTGGTAACAAATTTTGTATACAAAACCCCAATATACCCACTATAATTGTATTCTTACAAATACTCAATAACTGGTATTCGCATGGAAAGGTATTCAAGGTTTTGTAAAAACAATAAATAAAAAGGTTTTCAAAAAGTGGATCAACTCACATTGTTGTCTTAGGGTTTTCAGTAAGGATTTTGTTGGACCCAGTTTGGCCTTAACAACTTCTTTTTACGTAATATGGCAAGTGATTTCAGTATATGTGAAAAAGATGTGCGGAAATGGAAATCAGACTTTCAAGAAACAAGACCTACAGAATTATCAAGTTTATATCACTTTGAAACAAAATAGTTTAACAAGGTGATTGTAAGATTATTATCTAATACAAATGAATCTTGAATTCTATGGGTGAGAAGAGCAGTGGAGTTAGAGTGTTTGTATGTGAATGCTAAGCTTCAAACTCAATTATCTTCTGCCTCTCGAGCCTTCTATTTATAGACGGCTGTGTACATGAATAAACAATTTGTTTATTCATGCAATAAGTCCTGCATAAAGTAGCAATTTGACATATTCATTGAATCCATCATTCAAGTTGCATTTGTAATCATGATAACCAATAATGTCATGCTTCGGTCATTGGTGGCAGGATAGAGTTGTGATTTTAGACAAGTGGGGTTTTCATCAGAATTTCTGATAAACCACTTCATCAGAAATTCTGGTGAACATATCATCAGAAAGTCTGATGATCAGATCGTCAGAAACTGATGATATTTCATTAGAAATATCATCAGATCCATCAGAAATGACCTTCTCTGATAATCCAAATTAACTCTTGATCAACTTGTGATTCTTTGAAGTAGATGCTTTGCATTTCGGTTGTCCCATCTGATCTTCTTCTTCTTGTTGTGATCTTCAGGACTGTTATCTCTTCAGAGATCCAGTTGATTGAGATTTTCTTCAATACTTACAAATAAAGTTTCCTAACAGTTTCCCCCTAAGTATTGTAAGAAAATGAACTACCTATATCCAACGTAAACAACTTTTAACTAATTCTTGAAAAGAAAAAAAAATCAAGCAACTAAGTTTCAGAAACATAAAACATAAACAAACCAACCATTGTTCAAAACAAAAAAAAAAAACTTTGAATATTGTTCAAAAATAGCAATATCTCATCAATTCATTAATTGATCTTCACTCCACCTCTGTATTTGTCTCCTGGTTTCAGCTTTTTCTTGTGATCAATTGCTTTTTGAGTTTCCTTGTACATTGACTTGTACCATCCTCTTGCTTCCATCCAGATTTCAATACAATCTTCAATTGTTTTTCTCAGCTGTTCATTGTTCTTTCCCTTCTTCTTGAGCTGCTCTTGTTTCTCGTTTATGCAGTTTCTTATATATTTTAAAGTTTGGTTTGAATACCTGCAAATTTCACTTATTTTGAATAGAGCTTTCTCTTCATTAGCATCTTTGAAGACTGCACATATTTCTGGTGTATCGAAGATTGCTCCAGTTCTTGCTAATTTCGAAGGAATTTCAGCTGGAATTGATGTGTTGGGAGGAGGTATTAACACTTTGGTGTTATACTCAAAATTGATACATAGATCAAAGTCTGCCAGTGCTGCTCTTTTGTATACTTTTGCTCCTGCACTTTTAAGACTATCAAGAGCTCTTCTGATCACCACTGAACTACCTTTCCATTCATCAATGATATTCTTCATTTTGACTATATCCATTGGGTGAACATAATCAGCCAGATCTGCATTAGTAACCTTTTGAACATTTTTATCTTTTCTGATCAGGGTATACTTGTTTTGACTTTCATTTCCTAATATGCCTCCTCCAGTGGTCAAAGTATCAATTCCTTCAATGGATACTATTGGATTGGTCAAGTGTTTGTGCAACATTACCCAGCTGCCATTGTTTCTTTCTTTAATAATACTCTTACTCATTGGTGAGGGTGGCCTTGTTAGGTGGTCTTCTGGACTTTTCCAATAGTAGTGCTTTAGATGTTCTTCCGGATACATGATTGTGTGTAGATCACCTTCCAGCACCATTGATTCTTTGATGTTGCCTTCTGAATCTTCTCTCATTATTTTTCTTGGCCTTTTTGAAGAGGTCACTTCATGTTCCATTCTTCTCTTCTCTTTTGTATCCATCCTTATGCTTAATTCTGTATCTCCAGTGATGGTTGTAGAAGATGGTTGAACTGGAACATGTTCTTTCTGTTGGATCTTTGAAGTGTCTGACTTTGGGACATTTGGTGGAGGACCCATGGGTAACTTTTGTTTATTTGGAGGTGGACCCATGGTCTGCTTTTGTTTTTGAGCTGTTGAAGTTTCTGTTTGCTTGGTTTGTTCTTGTTGAATGGTTTCTGTTTGATGAGTTTCTGATCCTTTTGCTTGTTTTTCTTGTGGAATTGGAGCTTTTAGTTCATGAAGATCAACTTTTGCCAGTGTGGCAACATTGTACTGCAATCTTTTTACTAATAAGCGAATACTAGTAAGAGCTTGAGTATTTGTTTCTTCTTGCTTCTTCATCTTCTGAAACTCCTGACTTTCCTTATTTCTTTGTGTAGTTAATTCCATTAATAGTTTCTCAAAAGCCTCAGCCATGCTGCTGTTGTTGGCTCTGAGCAATTGTATTTCTTCAAGAATCTTTCCTGAACTTGAACTTTCTCCTGCAGTTGCAACCTCAGTCATCTTTTTCTTGATATCACGCAGTTCTTTAAGAGCTTTCTCAATTTCTGATGAGCTCTCTTTGTTTTCTGCAGATTTTTGAATTGTTTTGAGAGCTGCATTATTTTCTTCTGTTTGTTTCTACACAGTTTTTACAGTTTCTGATAAAACCCTGATTTCTGATTTTTGATTTCTGATTTCTTTCAGTATCAGATCAAGTTTTTCTTCCGTGGCTGTTTTCACAGTAGCAGTTATGTCTTCAAGTTCCTTGTGAAGTTTTTTAGGGGACATAGATTGATGTCCTTGGGAAATAGGAGAAACAACAGATGTTTCTCTTCTAACACCAGCAGAAAACACATTTTCTGATGTTCTGAGGTTAAGAGGATTGGAAGAATCCAAATTCTCTGTTCCCTCACCAGAAAATTGAAACAAATTCAAGTCCTGGTTTTCCTCATATCCTTGAACCCTTTCAGGTTCTCCATGAGTTGTTGAGAAACTCTTATTTTTCTCATCCAGGTTTCCTTGATCAGTAGACTGATCTCCACCTGTTGCCACCACATTTTCCTCCTCGGAATCCGATTCAGAAAATGGGTCTTTGGATTGACTGACATTTTGTTTTGTGGAAACAGTACCTTTATGTAAAATTTCATATTTTCCTTGAATTGATTCATCAGAATCAGAAAAATGAAATAAATTCAGTTTGGAGTGTTGTTCACCTGTTTCTCCCATATGTGAGTCTTCAACATGATGTTCTTCTGCTACAGGACTCATATTCACATCTTTATCAGCTGGATGAGGATCAGATTCACCCTGCTGCTCCATTCTTGGTATGCTTGACTCTTGTGCATCATGCTCCATGGGGGATACATTTTCAAAACTTTCTTTGTTTTCTGCCTATTTGCTCAACATCTTCAGATATTCCGCTCTGTATGGTGAGTCTTCTGGTATCAGAAGCATCATACTTTCTGACAGGATAGGTACATCAAAATCTGACTTCCAAGACCCTGTAGCACTCCAAGGTCTCATAATTTCTGTTTTCCACATAATTTTTGACTTTGGAATTTGTAAGTCTCTTTCAGAAAATTCATCAGAAATTATGATTGACAGAAATCTGGGGAATGGTACATATGAATCTATCTTTCCAATTTTAGTCAGAATTGATCTTTTGATCAGATTAAATATTTCTGTTCCAAAATCAATATTCAACCCAGTTATGAGGCTGAACATGATTGTCAGAATATTCATATTTATCTGATCTGTACCTCCAATCTTTGATGATAAACATTTCTTCAGTATCTCCATTAACACTTGCCAGAAGGCAGGTAGCTTGTTTCTCTTGAATTCATTGATCTTTGAAATCTTTGCCTTGCAGGCCATTACAGCATCAAGTTGTTTGAACATGTCTTCTTTTTCTAGTGCTTCTTCATAGTCTTGATTTAAGGGTAGTTCCAAGCATTCCCTTATTTTCTCCGGTGATATTGTAGTGAAGATATTTTCCCACACATGTGCTGTCAGCTCCATTTGATTTGATATTGTGAGAGTTTTCACAACTTGTTGTAGAAGTCTTTCTGGTACCTCTCTGGTCTTTGTAAGAGCATGAGCTATTGGGCTTCTGATCAGAAATTCAATGAGAATCTAACACTTCACATCATATTGTTCAATGTTAGCATTCATTGCTTCATTGTTGATCTTTAATGGAAGATATTCAGCTTCAGTGATTAAAGGAACAAAGTGTTCAGTTGGAGAGATGTTGATGTTGGTAGCAGCCATTGATAATCTGGGTTTTTGTTTCGAAAAAAAGTTTTAGGGCTTCGGGTTTGAAGGTTAAAGATGGATTTCTCTGTTTTTCGAATGATGTATTTATAGTGAATAGGGACAGAGATTTTTGAGTGTTTTTCGTGGGTTATTTGTATTCAAGGTGGTTTATGACACCTTAATGATGTTTTAATCTTTTAAAGAGACAACCGTTAAAAAAAACTTTTGGTTTATCTCTAATTTAATGTATATCCCTTCTTTTTTAAGGATAATTAGAGATTCCAACGATTTGAATGGATAAACACTAGTATCCAACTTGCACCTTTTCTTCATGTGGGACCCCTTTTGTTTAAAAAGGTCCAGTCGACACCTTTTCTTCAATTATGTACCTTCCCATGTTGTCCTTTCAATGATATATATTAGAAAGTCTTTAAGTAATTCTTGGAGAGTTGAATTTCTTATATATATCATCAGAAAGCGTTTGATTCATTTATGGAATTTTGAATCAGCATTTTTTTTAAGATGAGAGGGAATGAGTAGAGTTTGAAAAATTTTTACTTACCTTGAATTTGTGAACTCCACACCTTTGTTCTGATGTGTCAGGAAGTCTTTGTCATATAGCTTGTTCCAATCCTTAGA